>NC_133326.1:381269682-381534682 GCF_042186555.1 Aquarana catesbeiana | reverse complement strand
CATTTGAAATGCCTTTAGTTTTTGGCCATGTCTGTGATCTGCTTTTTTTCTACAACAATAAACAACTGAAGGAACATCCTCAGGGACTGGTGATTCCATAATTTGTGCCAGTGGTTGTATTAGCACGAGTTGATAATTTTGAATATTGTTTACAGCACTGAAAATTTACCTTGTTATACAGTAGGACTTAATTCTTCTAGTTTTCACTTTATATTTATGTGATTTTGTTTTATAATTTTTGATAGTTTGTGAATACACATTTGTTAAAGATTTTGGTTGACATTTACAGCACTGGTGCATGGTTCACAACCCAGTAGGGTACAAAATCATTATTTAATTACTTGTTGATGATTATTGTTTTACATCCAGATTCGGCAACACAGCATTTTTTGATTTATCTCTTGAGCAAGAGTGTATGTATGTTTTCTACAAATTGTGTTATGTAAGTTTACTTTTATTACGTTATCTCTGTTTTCAGGATTTATTAATTTTGTTGTTTGTTCAAGATAGTGCCAAACCCTTTATTTAAACTTTTCAGTCTTTAAAGAGTGTCTGAAAATTAGAAACAATGGTTTAGATAACAGAGCTCAACTCTTTGAAGACCCTTGGGTTTATGCCATCTAGTACAGGTGCTTTATTCACCTTTATTTTGTCTAAACATCTCTAGACCATGTCAATTTTGAGCCATTGTGGATCATTTGGGGCATGTCAATAGTATCCCCATTATGGACTTAAGTCCCTAATACTACTTTGTATACACAGAGCTGAAGAAGGTACAGTAACATAGTTTGTAGACGCTATAACTTTCACACAAACACAAATTAATATACACTTATTGGGATTTTTTTTTTTTTTTTTTTTTTACCAAAGACATGTAGGAGAATACATTTTGGCCTAAATTTATAAAGAAATTCGATTTTTTGTGGATACGTTTTATAACAGAAATGTGAAAATATTGTTTCTTTTCTCACAATTTTTGGTATTATTTGTTTATATAGCAAAAAATAAAAAATAAACAGTAGTGATCAAATACCACCAGAAGAAAGCTCTATTTGTGTGGAAAAAAATATATAAATTTCATTTGCGTACAGTGTTGCATGATCATTCAATTGCCAATTAAAGTAGCACAGTGCTAATTAGCAAAAAATGCCCCGGTCATGAAGGGGGTAAAGCCTTCTGAAGCTGAAGTGGTTAACACAACCCAGGCTAACTGGAAAATATCTAGCCTTTTTTGAAGGATGTACTGGAACTAATCAGTCTCGTTGTTTGTTCAACACTTGGCATATTTGCACAGAGGTTATTTAACCACTTGTTATTTTACATATATTTATTTCACATTTTAATTTAATTTTGAGATTTAGATTTTTCCTTCCCTTGACCGGAAGGACACATTTGAAGCTATGTAGCGTACACGTTAATTGCATCTTCATGTGCATATTCATCAATTGATTTATTTATTTAATTTCATTTTGCATATATTTGCAGTTATCTAGTTCATCAAGGACAGGTGCATAATAGAACAGCGCCATATCTACTTTATTTTCTCTCCATTTTTTATTATAGAGTTGGTGGTCTGTTAAAGTCCCATTTAGGGGGTATCTTCCCTTGTTCTATATTACCCATTAAGAGTTTAACCCCCTGATCACCCGGTGGGTGACATCAGTTAGGTTTTAGCGTCAGTCAGGGTCTACGTCACCCCAGGCAGCGTCAGATTAGTGCCAGTAGTGCTAACACCCACGAACGCACCATACACCTCCCTTAGTAGTATGTGTCTGAATGGATCGATATCTTTGATCTGATCAGAACTATATTAGCATCCCCAATAGTTTAGGGTTCCCAAAAATGCAGCGTTAGCAGGATCAGCCCAGATACCTGCTAGCACCTGCCTTTATCCCCTCCGCCCAGCCCAGCCCAGCCCACCCAAGTGCAGTATCAATCGATCACTGTCACTTACAAAACACTAAACACATAACTGTAGCATTCGCAGAGTCAGGCCTGATCCCTGCGAACGCTAACATTTTTTTTGGTAGGGTTTGAAGCAGTCGCTGACAGTCATTTGCCAATTCGCATTTGCCAATTCGAATTGGGAGCCAACCACTTCTGCAGCACCCGTACTTCCCCCATTCACTGGCCAACCCGGAGTTGAGGTGGAAACAGTTGATTTTACATCACTTGATTTTTATTCGCTGTTTTTCACAGAAGATCTCTCTAGATCTATTGTGGACCAAAGCTATTTGTATGCTGGCCAATTCATCGCAGTTAATCCCCAGTTGACCCCTGCCAGAGATTGGAGACCTATTACGGTCTCCGAATTTAAGACCTTCCTGGGCCTATCCCTCCTCATGGGCATAACTAAAAAAAGTGAGTTGCGGTCATATTGGTCCACTGACCCAATTCACCATATGCCCGTGTTCTCTGCCTCCATGACCAGGACACGATACTTGCGGTTTATGCATTTCAATGACAATGAACTCTGTCGTCCTCGGAGTGACCCTGAATACAATCGGAGCTACAAAATTCGGCCCATCGTAAACCACTTCAACCAGCAGTATGCCGCCTTGTTTCCTCTCGTTCAAGTTGTCTGTGTTGATGAGTCCCTGAATAAGTTTTCTGGCCACTTGTCATTCAAACAGTATCTTCCCAGCAAGCATGCCAGACATGGGGTCAAGATGTATAAGCTCCCTGACATGGCAACAGGCTATACACACAGTTTTATGGGTTACGAGGGAAGAGATAGTTACGTAGAGCCGGAGAACTGCCCAGACTACATAGGGAGTGCTGGTAAGATTGTGTGGGACCTTATTCAGAAACGGGTACCACATGTATGTGGACAATTTTTACATGAGCGTGCCACTTTTTAGTCACTTGTTTGATCATGGAATTGACGCATGTGGCACCGTGCGATCTAATCGCCGGGGCTTACCCCAGCGGCTTGTAGATTCCCGTCTTAGGCTGGGGGAGAGAGCCTGCTTGAAGTGTAATAATTTGCTCGCTGTGAAGTAGAGTTATAATAAGAATGTTTTCGTTCTGTCCTCCCTTCACGCAGACACGACGGTCCACATTCAAACGGCGACTGGTGTTGTGAAGAAACCCCTCTGTGTCCACGAATATAACCTTAATATGGGAGGGGTGGACCTCAACGACCAGTTGTTGGTGCCATACCTAATTGCCCGTAAGGCCAGATGCTGGTATAAAAACAGTGTCTGTATATTTATTCCAATTGGCTCTGCTGAATGCTTATGTGCTATACAAAGCTTCAGGATGAACTGGATCGTTCCTTAAATTCCAGGAAGAGATCTTCACAGCCCTTCTGTTTCCAGATGGTGCTGTGGCCCAACTTCCCAATCCAAATCCAGTGAGCCTGCTGCATGAGAGGCATTTTCCATATGTCCTTCCTGGTACCACTACCCAAAGAAATCCCCAAAGAAAATGCCGTGTCTGTAGAAAGTGCGATTTAGGCGTGACACGCTTTTATTGTCCCTCCTGTCCTGACCAACCTGGTCTTTGCATTGGTGAATGTTTCAAACGCTAACACACACTAGTGGAGTAATAGCATAGGGTACAGCATTGCACAGTCCTAGGGCACACTTACACAGGGTCTCGAAAGATGAGATGGCCATCACATTTTCAGAGACCCTAATCTGGAATGTTTACAGTTTATATAAAAGTGCAAAAAGATAAATAAATAAAAAAGCCAAAAATAGTTGTGTTTTAATTTTTCTTCTTTCTCTTATGTTCGCTCTCTATTGTCCGCTCTATTGTTCGCTCTCTATTGTTCCATATCTATTGTTCTCTCTCTATTGTTACTGTATTTTAGAACTGTAAAATTTGCTTTGCAGTTATATCTTACTGTTATGCTGTAATGTTACTTTGTTTTATTGTTAACCATCATTTGTTAGCAGGTACGCCATTCAGCTGAATCACTGATTTATTTATCTTCACAGCAACAGCGTTTGCTCTCATGATACGTAAATCAGCGACTCCAGCGCTGTAGGAGGTGATTTCACCACCACAGTTAAAAAAAAAAAAAAAAATATGCATGTATGCCCATCATTAGAAGTGGGTGGATGAAGGTTTAGGTATCATCTTGGTATCATTCTTTTCAGGCAGTGGTCAGCTTTCATGTACAAGCAATCCTAGGGGCTAATTAGCCTCTAGACTGCTTTTACAAGCAGTGGAAGGGAACGCCCCCCTCCCACCATCTTCCATGGTTTTCTCCGGCTCTCCTGTCCCAACAGGGAACCCGAGAATGCAGCCGGTGGTTCCACCAGGTGACCATAGAGATGATCGGAGACCAGAATGGCCTAAGAAACTGGAAGCTATGAGCATTTCATGACTTAGTGTGTAGGGGTGGGGTGAACGTGGGATACTAATACTCCTGCAGAGGCACCATCCCTGGAAGATATACAACTATGTTTCAAAAAATGTAAAACAGGATGGGACTTTAATTGTGCCTCAGAGGAGTGTAGACAAATAGAATACAATACTATAATTACAGAAAAATAAACAAATTTTTTTGTCTAAAAATCAAGTTTGAGATACATTACAGTCTTTATGATTTGATTTGAATTCAGGGTGTGCAGGTCCCCAACAGTATACAAAGATATGGCCTACGCATTTCGCGGATAGTTCCGCTTCGTCAGGGCCTTGAAAGTAGCACAATGGGACATCATATTAATTCTACAGATAAAACATTAATTAGTACTACATAAATTACATGATTACATAAGTGAAAAATGATAAGTAATGTATAGATATCTTAATACATTGGTCTTTACATTAATTTGCATCAATACCATGTCATAGTAAAAATGTTTTTGTTAATAAAAACTATAAATTACATTGTAGAACATTGGACATGTGAATACAGCTACATTATATACTTATTGGTGTGCAACAGTGCTTCTCACACAAGGAGTTTAAGCAGAGAAAGTCAATTAGATGATATTAGCTGTTTAAATATGCAACATTCAGATGTTTTCCAAATATAAGAATGCATAGTGTTTCATTAGCATGCATCCCCACTCACCAGAAGACCATAATCAGAGGACGCCGGCTCCTGGGACATTTGAGGTCTGGGAGCCCGTGGGAATGCTCCATGGAGGAAAATGGATGGGCCCCTATATGTGTAGATGATGGAATGTAATGAGCCATATGGTCAAAAGTGGCCTAAAGAGACTGAAAACAGGGATGAAGGAAGAGAGAGGGGAGAGATAAAAGGAAAGGGAGAATGGTGAAGGAAAAAAAGGGGAGAGAGGACGGGAGAGAAAAAACAGATAACGAATCCAGGAAAGGGGGAGGGGGAAAAGGGGGGAAAGAGAGGGAAAAAAAAGAAAAGAAAAAAGGAAAGAAGTGGGGAGGGGAAAGGAAAGGGATGACACTCCAAGCTATTTGCTGATAGGCATGTTGAGTCCATGGAATATTTTATATTTTGCCAGTTTGTCACTAAATGATATATTGCTCAAACATGCCATGGGCATATGTGGAATTACACTCCAAAATACATTCTGCTGCTTCTCCTGAGTACGTAGATACCAAATGTGTGAGACTTTATGGGAGCCTAGCTGTGTACAGGACCCCGAAAACCAATCACCGCCTTGCGCACAACCCCCCCAAATCACCCCATTTTGGAAAGTAGACACCCCAAGGTATTTGCTAAGATGCATGGTGAGTATTTTGCAGCTCTCATTTGTTTTTGAAAATGAAGAAAGAAAAGAAAAATGTATTTTTTTTTTCTTTTTCAATTTTCAAAACTTTGTGACAAAAAGTGAGATCTGCCTCTCAGCAAATAGCTTGAGGTGCCTACTTTCCAAAATGGGGTCATTTGGGGGGGGGGGGGGTTGTGCTATTTGGGCATTTCATGGCCTCCAAAACTGTGATAGGCAGTGAGGAGTGAAATCAAAAATTTATGGCCTTAGAAAGCCTGAAGACGGTGATTGGTTTTCGCGGTCCTGTACGCGGTTAGACTGCCAAAAAGTCCCACACATGTGGTATCCCCATACTCAGGAGAAGCAGCAGAATGTATTTTGGGATGTAATGTAATTCCACATATAACCATGCCATGTTTGAACAATATATCATTTATTGACAATTTTGTGTAAAAAAAAAAAAAAAATTAATATTCCTGAAACTTGTGGCAAAATATAAAATATTCCATGGACTCAACATGCCTCTCAGCACATAGCTTGAAGTGTCTTCTTTCCAAAATGGGGTCATTTGAGGAGGGGATGTGCTAACTTGACATTTCATGGCCTCCGAAACTGTGATAGGTACTGAGGAAGTGAAATCACCATTTTACGCTCTTAGAAAGCCTGAAGGCGGTGATTCATTTTCGGGGTCCTGTACACAGCTAGGCTCCCAAAAAGTCTCACACATGTGGGATCCTCATACTCAGGAGAAGCAGCAGAATGTATTTTGGAGTGTAATTCCACATGTAACCATGGCATGTTTGAGCAATATATCATTTAGTGACAACTTTGTGGAAAAAAAAGTTTGTAATTTTCCCGCAACTTGTGGCAAAATATAAAATGTTCATGGACTCCAAATGCCTCTCAGCAAATAGCTTGGGGTGTCTACTTTCCAAAATGGGGGGGTTTGTGCTATCTTGTTTTTTTTATTGTTTTTGAAACTGTGATAGGTAATGAGGAGTGAAATCAAAAATGTACTCCCTTATGCCGCGTACACACAGTCGGACTTTTCGACCGGACTTGTCCGATGGATGCCGACGGACCAAATCCGGCGGACAATCCAATCGTGTGTGGGCTTCACCGGACCTTCAGCGGACTTTTCCAGTCGCAAATCTGACGGACTTTAGATTTGGAACATGCTTCAAATCTTTACGTCGTAACTCCGCCGGACCCAGAAATCCGCTCGTCTGTATGCTAGTCCGACGGACAAAAACCCACGCTAGGGCAGCTATTGGCTACTGGCTATCAACTTCTTTATTTTAGTCTGGTGTACGTCATCATGTATGAATCCATCTGACTTTGGTGTGATCGTGTGTAGGCAAGTCTGGTCGTTAGAAAGTCTCTTGAAAGTCCGCTAAAAGTCAGTCGAAAGTCTGTCGAAAGTCTGTCAGACGGGCTGTCGGACTTTTGTAGCTGAAAAGTCCGACCGGGTGTAGGCGGCATTAGAAATCGTGAAGACGGTGCTTGGTTTTTGGGGTCCTGTACGCGACTAGGCTCCCAAAAAGTCTTATACATGTGGTATTCCCATTCTCAGGAGTATTTTGGGGTGTGATTCCACATAAAGTCATGGCATGTGTGAGCAATATATCATTTAATGACAGCTTTGTGTCATTTTTTTTTTCATTTTTCAATCACTTGTGACAAACAAAAATAAAATATTCAATGGGCTCAACATGCCTCTCAGCAATTTCCTTGGGGTGTCTACTTTCCAAAATGGGGTCATTTGGAGGGGGGGGGGTTGTACTGCCTTGCCATTTTAGCCCCTCAAGAAATGAGATAGGCAGTCATAAACTAAAATCTGTGTAAATTCCAGAAAATGTACCCTAGTTTGTAGACGCTATAACTTTTGCGCAAACCTATAAATATACGCTTATTGACATTTTTTTTTACATGTGGCTGAATACATTTTGGCCTAAATGTATGACTAAAATTGAGTTTATTGGATTTTTTTTTATAGCAAAAAGTAGAAAATATCATTTTTTTTTCAAAATGTTCAGTCTTTTTCCGTTTATATCGCAAAAAATAAAAATTGCAGGGGGTATCAAATAGCATCAAAAGAATCTCTATTTGTGGGAAAAAAAGGACGCAAATTTTGTTTGGGTACAGCATTGCATGACTGTGCAATTACCAGTTAAAGCAGCGCGGTGCCAAATTGTAAAAAGTGCTCTGGTCATTGAGCAGCCAAATCTTCCGGGGTTGAAGTGGTTAAAGAGGAAGGCGAACCAACAACATTGTGTTAGTATATAAAAACCGGTAAGATCAATTATAGATAACTCCTACAGGAGAGAGGACTAACATTTTACCGCACACTAGACAAGTTGCCGTGTCGGGGCATGTGGTGAGACATGGCGTTAAACGTATCTGCCATCTCATCAAAGAGAGAGATATGCAACGGTTTCAAGAAGCTACATCACCCTTCAGTGATGCAATCCAAGGAAGTGCGACCACTAATTGCCCCCAGAGGGGGGTCGCAGCACTCGCGCAGTCACCGCATGCCAAGACTGCACCCTATCTCCTGTACTCCCTCCCAGGAGGAGAGAAGGCACCCCTCCTGCGTATGGCCTCGTTGCCCCCCAGTCCCCCATGCATGCCATAGTCATCCAGCCGGGCTGGTGGTACACTGCATTCTCAAGAGGTAACAAATGGCGGGGGAGGGAGGAGAGCCCAGAGAGAACCATACACTGTGCCCTGATAGGAAAGAGGTCCCTTTACTCATGAGGGCCACGGTAAACCGCTGAAGCCCCAGGAGGGGGAGGGGGTCTCTTTGATACCCATTCATTTTGTAGTAAAAACATGCTAACCATTTAGGATAAATGAGCTACAATATGTAATCCCACAAGAATAACTGCAATTTAAAAACTCAGCAGCAAACAACGGATTAGCTTCTCTTATAAATATAGGTTGGACATACAACATGAGTTATAGCTTCTATATGAAAGGCATATAAAGGCAGCATTAAACAGGACACTTGAGTGGGTGGGATGAAAAGGCACTCTAAGGGCAGCAATATCTGCAAACGTGAGCCTTCGGAAGAAGGAGGGGTGGGGCCGGGAACAGACAAATGTCATTCCAAGTGCGGAAAATATTGAGGCTCAAAGCCCTCCAGACCATCTCTGTTCAGACCCAGAGATGGGTAGTGGTATCAATCCAAGTAGTGATAGTCCGCAGTGGGGAGTGGACCAAAAAAATTCCAGGATCAAAGCCGTTCAAACAACAGTTAAAGTTTGGTGGCGAGTGCCCTGGGTAATATAGAAGCAGGCAGGGCAAACATCACTTACGGGTGCTTAGGAGACAGCGGTATCTGGACCACATCGAGCAGCAGTCTCCCTCAGGTGAAGTCCGGCAGGGGACTAGGGCTCATGGTCTCCAGGAAGAGAAGAGTTGCGGGACCCACATCGCCCACTGCTCGTACGGGGAGGTAAGCCAGTCATCGAGGAGGGAGCTGAGCGACGCGACGGTCGCAGCAAGGGAACCCCCATCAGTAGGTAAAGCCCAACTGCCTCAATTTATCCAGGAGGGGGCATAGCAGTGCCCTCCGCTGCAAAGTGGCCTTGGACAGATCAGGCAGGATCTTCACCTTGGCCCTGTCAAAGTTAATGTCACCTACCTCCCATGCTCTGCACAGGATAAGATCTTTGTGGGAGTAGCGGTGTAGGCAATATATAACATCTCTGAGTCTGTTCAGGTCTGTGGAGTGAAGGCCAAGGGCTCTGTGCACTCTGTTGAATTCTAGGTCCTGGGGGGTAATCGAGGTAGCCAGTTGCCGACACATCTCCAAGACCGTGGGTTATAGAGACTCCTGACCTGTGGCTTCTGGGATGCCCCGCAATCTTAGGTTGTTGCAGCGGCTCCAGTCTTCGAGTTCTTCCATATGGAGCGTGGTGACATGTGAAGCCTGTAAGGACTGTGTTTGCTCCAGTTGGGAAACACGGTTCTCAAGGGATGATAAGGACGTTTTCGCCCGTGGAGACCCGGTCAGAAAGCAGCTGCACGTCTGCTTTGATGAAAGGTCTCTGTGGTGTGCAATCTCCAGGCTGAGAACCAGCGCCTCCATATCTGACCGCATCGGCAGAGCCTGAAGGAGAGCTCTGAGATCAGGGTCTCTCATCATAGAAGGCAAAGGGTCTGATAGACATGTAGAGGCTGGCGGTGGAGATGTCAGCTCGTCGGGGAAGCCCATCAAGGAATCTGACTCAGCCGGCGAGGCAGGTGGGGCCGCCATATACAATCCTGGCCAAGATGCTCCACATGTCTCCGCGGTGCGGGCCCGCAGCGTGTAAGCTTTGGATCTGGGGAAGAAGTGTGGTATCTCTGACCGGGGGGAGGAGTCCTGTTCCTCTTCTTAGAGCTCATAACGGGTGGAAAGCTGCATCAGTAGGTAAAATGCTGAAGGGGTGGACGGCGCTTTGGTGAAACACATCTTTACACCACCATGTCCAGACCACGCCCACAGTGAAATATATTTTATGTTATCATACGGGCTATGCTGCAGCTAATATTCACCACTATTGTCAGTAAACAATTTGTAAAAAACTTTTGTTTGTGTAGCTGCGCTGGCCCTTTAAATATGTAAATCAAACAGTGCATCAAGATTTCAACTCTGTCATATAAATATGTCTTATTATCATGTGCTACTGATTTCCGTAAAAGAACATGTTTAGCAAATCATAAAAAGTCCCAATAGTAAAAATAAACAAAATAAAAAAAAAAGGTGACTTCCAAAGCAATCATGTTGTGATTCACCACCACCACCATTTAATCTATGTGCTTACCAAAAAGCAGTAATAAACAAGCCTGTGTAATAAAGTAAGGAGGGATAGTGAAAGGGGATTATAACGGTGCCAAGGAACATATAATTTACAAATGATACGTAAAAGCATATATTTTTATTATTACAAAAATTTGGACATACAATACATACACAGGTGTGTTAACAGTCACAGAGCAAAATGTGCATACAGTGCTGGCCAAGATATTAAACGACCAATTGAGGTTACAGGCGATAAGTCCCTAATGTTTCGCCAAACATTGGCTTCTTCAGGGGAAGTAATATTAATGACCTGTACAAGTAAGTTGACTCCAGACACCACCGAAGATGGATGTAGCACCAAGACCCTCCTGGGGTACCAACAGCCCAATGCCGCAACAATTGTGGCTGCCGGGGGCTGACAAAGACAATAATATAATTAAAATCAATATAAATGCAGGGGCGCCAGAAATTGTCATTGGTAACCAAAACCGCAAATATAAGAAAATAGTAGTGAGTCAGTCACAATGAAGTACTGATAAACCAAGCAGTCTGGATGCAAAATCCTATTTCAGGGTGCCTTACGATTGTGCTGTTTGTTTTATGGTGGCTTTACCTACACACAATAGCAGGCTTCAATCACCTTGCTGACACCACAATCTACCTTTTTTCTAATCTGGTGATCATTACACCCTGATATAGGATTTTGCATCCAGACTGCTTGGTTTATCAGTACTTCATTGTGACTGACTCACTACTATTTTCTTATATTTTCTTATATTTGCAGTTTGGTTACCATTGGCAATTTCTGGCGCCCCTGCATTTATATTGATTTTAATTATATTATTGTCTTTGTCAGCCCCCTGCAGCCACAATTGTTGCGGCGTTGGGGTGTTGGTTCCCCGAGAGGGTCTTGGTGCACCCGCCTTCGGGGGTGTCTGGAGTCAACTTACTTGTACAGGTCATTAATTTTACTTCCCCTGAAGAAGCCAATGTTTGGCGAAACATGTAGGGACTTATCGCCTGTAACCTCAATTGGCCGTTCAATATCTTGGCCAGCACTGTATGTACATTTTGTTCTGTGACTGTTAACGCACTTGTGTATGTATTGTATGTCCAAATTTTTGTAATACAGGCATACCCCACGTTTAAGTACACAATGGGGTTTATTTACTAAAGCTGGAAAGTGCAAAATCAGACTCCCTTCTGCATAGAAACTAATGAGCTTCTAACCCCAGATTGTTCAATTAAGCTTTGGTAATAAAACCTGGAAGCTCATTGGTTTCTATGCAGAAGTGAGCCTGGTTTTGCACTTTCCAGCTTTAGTAAATAAAGCCCATTGTGTACTTAAAAGTGGGGTATGTCTGTAATAAAAATATATGCTTTTACGTATCATTTGTAAATCATATGTTCCTTGGCACCGTTATAATCGCCTTTCCCTATCCCTCCTTAGTTTGTTAAACAATATTTGGGATGAGGTGCCATAAACTCTGAGGACTTTCCAGCCATACTCCATTTTCTCTGTTTAAGCTTCTTTAATGCCTTTCTTTAATCCTCCAAGCAGGTAAGTAGATATGTTTCCACCAGATCTCAGACTTATATTTCTCCAGTTAATATGGTTCTCAAAAAACAAAATTGGCCATCATACCACAAAATTCCACACTTTAATTGTTAAAAGATCATAAAAAAGGTTTGCACTTACATGTATGTGTGCCTTAGACCGGCACTGAGTCTGTCCAGTATTTCAGGATTTGCCAGTAATGGCCGTATTGCTACAAGGAGACGGTGTGCGGTTTAAGCCTCAATTTCAGTGTGGTACATTCGGCAGAAAATTACGTCAGTGTTGTGCAACCAGACTCAACGCGTTTCGCATAAATAATGCGTCATCAGGAAGTTGGTTCCGCCATCTTGCTAGTGGTTTTTATGCCCTTACTTGCTAATTATTTGACCAATTGGTTAAGTTGCGGACCAGAAGTGTGTTTTCCGCCATTTTGCTTACTAGTGTTAGCTTCCTTTTCTTTCCCTAATGAATTGCTCAGTTAGAGCAATCAAACTGAGAATGTTATTATATTATAATTTTAAATTGGGAAATTTTATCAAGGGGTCACGGCATTAGGAAGGTTGAGAACCACTGAACTAAAGGAAAAGCTTTCATTAAAGACAGTAAGGATGTAATTAATAAATTGAAAGAGATAAAAGTAGATGACTTCACTCTATTGGTAACGATAGATGTGGAGTCATTATACACTAATATCAAACAAACCGATGCACTGGCAACAGTGTCATGGGCATTAAAAAATAACTCGGAGTTAAAATTAAAACAGAGAAAATTTATTTTGGAAGGACTAATAATGGCCATGGGAAACAACTTTTTTTAGCATAAACATGAGTATTATAAGCAGATAAAAGGGGTGGGAATGGGAAACAAATATGCTCCAAGTGTGGCTAATATATTTCTTAACCACTTCAGCCCTGGAAGATTTTACCCCCTTAATGACCAGAGCACTTTTTACAATTTGGCACTGAGTCGTTTTAACTGACAACTGCGCGGTCATGCAATGCTGTACCCAAACTAAATTTGCATCCTTTTTTTCCCACAAATAGAGCTTTCTTTTGGTGGTATTTGATCACCTCTGCGGTCTTTATTTTTTGCGCTATAAACAAAAAAAGAGCGACAATTTAAAAAAAAAAAAACAATATTTTTTTCCTTTTGCCAAAAAGAAATTAAAAAACAAAACAAATTTCTTCATCAGTTTAGGCCGATATGTATTCTTTTACATATTTTTGGTAAAAAAATTGCAATAAGCATATATTGCTTGGTTTGCGTAAAAGTTATAGCGTCTACAAACTATGGGAAAGATTTATGGCATTTTTATGGCATTTTTATTATTTTTTTTTTATTACTAGTAATGGCGGTACTGCCATTTTTAGCAGTACTGCGACATTGCAAAGGACGGATCGAACACTTTTGACACATTTTTGGAACCATTGACATTTATACAGCGATCAGTGCTATAAATATGCACTGATTACTGTATAAATGTCACTGGCAGGGGAGGGGTTAACACTAGGGGTGATCAAGGGGTTAAATGTGTGTTCCCTCATATACCATCTGAGGGTGACTTTATAGTTAGCTTCAGTAATTGTAATATTGATAGATATTGCGGAAGTGTGTTTTGTCAGTGTACAGTAGGCCATTTAGTTAGAAAATGATAAGATTTTACAGAGGGAAAAATATGTCCAGGATGTTTAATTTACTGTCTAAGAATTGAAAGAGAGACAATTAAACTCCGATATCACAAGTTTAAGAATTTAAAGAGCTAGGCTGGATGTTGAAAGGAAGGACCTCCATAGTTATGTTCTGTGGAATATTGCCTGTGCTATGTGCAATACAGGAAAAACAGGAGTAGATTAGAGAACTGAATGCATGGTAAAGACCTGGTGAAAGAGGAAAGGTTTTGGGTTTCTATAACACTGGGCTGACTTTTCATTGGGGTACAACCTACTGTATATGCTAAAGAAGGTTTGCACCCAAATGGAAGAAAGAATTAGTATATAACGGGGCAGACAAGAAAGTCAGGAGTCAGACAGTAATGGACAGTGGAATGAAGGAAGATGGGGGGAGGGTTATGGCAGGCGATAAGGAGTTTCACCTGTTACAAAAAACCATTGATACTTATAGTACTGTTTATACTACTAAAGATGATGTGCAAAGCACAAGTGCAAAATGTGACAATTAATTAAAGTGTTTGTTCACCAATGCCAGAAGTCTGCCAAGGAAAATAGAAGAGTTGGAAGCTTTGATGCATGAAGAGAACAATTATTTATTTGGTATTGTTGAATCTTGGCTTCATTCTTCGCATGATTGAGCTATTAATGTTCCTGGCTATGCCCTCTTTCTGGGAGACAGGGTAAAGGTGGTGGTGTCTGTCTGTGAGAAGTGGTCCTAAAGCGAGTGTGAAAGAGAACTTTGTTTATGGAGAGTGTGATGATGCTGAAGCACTATGTGTGGAGCTGCATATAGATGTTCGCACTTCAAAGTTAATTATTGGAGTTGTTACAGGCCACCCAGTGGTAATGAGGAGGTGGAGACTTAGCTCCTTGCACAGGTAGAAAGGGCAGGAAAAGCTGGGACAGTGAAAATAAGGGGGGGATTTTAACTACCCCAAAATTGACTGAAGTTATGGCACTACTGGAACAGTAAAAGAGAGGAAATGTATAAATCTTTTACAA
Source organism: Aquarana catesbeiana (assembly GCF_042186555.1). Lineage (NCBI taxonomy): Eukaryota > Metazoa > Chordata > Amphibia > Anura > Ranidae > Aquarana > Aquarana catesbeiana. Next base: position 381,520,015 of record NC_133326.1, on the reverse strand, counting down.
GACAATTTTATGGTAAAGTTCATAGAGGCCCCAACTAGAAATGAAGGATCTTGATATTCTGGTAGACCAGAGACTTAGAAATAGCATGCAATCCAAGCTGCAGTTTTATAAGCTAGCAAAATGCTTTCTTGTATTTAAAGAAAAAGAGAGAAAGATAGAGACATCATTTTCCCCCAGTGCAAATCATTAGTAAGACCTCACCTGGAATATGTAGTTAAATTTTGGCCATTAGTTCACAAAAAAAGACACTGGAAAACTGGAGGAAGTGCAGAGAAGTGCAACCAAACTGAAGCACCTAGGAGCTCAACTATGCAGAAAGATCAGCTGAACTGAATGTATTCTCTCTTGAGAAGAGGCGGTTGGGGGGGAGAGGGAGGGGGGATATGATCAACATGTATAAATACAGTAAGAGCTGTGAAAATGTGGAATAGACTTCCTCAACTGGTTCTGGCCAGCTCAGTTGATTGTTTTAAAAAGGAGCTGGATACATTCCTAAATGTACAAAATACAGTGGGGAAAATAATTATTTGATCCCCTGCAGATTTTGTAAGTTTGCCCACTTACAAAGAAATGAAGGGTCTATAATTTTTAGCATAGGTGTATTTTAAATGATAGAGACAGAATATTAACCAAAAATAAAGAAAAAAACACATGACACAGATGGTATAAATTGAGTTGCAGTTCAATGAGTAAAATAAGTATTTAAATCCCCAAGCAAAACATGACTTAGTCTTTGGAGAAACCCTTGTTGGCAAGCACAGAGGTAAGACGTTTCTTGTAGTTGGTTACCAGGTTTGTACACATCTCAGTAGGGATTTGGGCCACTCTTCTTTACAGATCTTCTCTAAATCCTTAGGGTTTCTTTGCTGTCACTTGGCAACTCAAAGTTTCAGCTCCCTCCATAAATTTTCTATAGGCTTAAGGCCTGGAGACTGGCTAGGGCACTCTGTGACCTAAATGTGCTTCTTCTTGAGCCACTCCTTTGTTGCCTTGGTGGTATGTTGGCCCTGTCAATTGGCCCCTCAATGCAGCAAAGTCGGCCTGTACCTTTAGAAGAAAAAAACAGCCCCAAAGTATGTTTCCATCTCCGTAATTGACTGTAGGGATGGTATTCCTAGGGTCATAGTCAGCTGAGGGTCATAGTCAGTGGGTCATACTCATGGTGAGCTGTATTGGATTTCCGCCAGACATATCATTTGGGGTGAGGCCAAATAATTCTATTTTAGCCTCATCTGACCTTTTTCCAACAACTTTTTCCATCTGGCCTCAGAATCTTCAAGGTGCGTTTAAGGTGGTCAGGTGAGACTAAAATTGAATTATTTGGCTTCAACACCAAACGATATATCTGGCGGAAATCCAATACAGCTCACCATCCAAATAAGACCATTCCTACAGTAAAAGCATGTAGGTGGTATGATCCTGTTATGGGGTTGTTTCTCTGCAGCAGGCACTGGAGCACTTGTCAGGAAAGAAGAAAAATGGATGGGGCAAAATACCGTAAAATTCTTGAGGAAAATCTGCTGCCCTCTGCCAGAAAGTTGTGAATGGGAAGAAGGTTTACCTTCCAACATGACAATGCCCAAAAGCACACAAGGAAGGAGAAAAAGGTGAATGTTCTTTCATGGCTTAGTCCAGAGCCCAAAGCCCCATTGGAAATCTGTGGAATGACTTGAAGACTGCAGTCCACAAACGGTCACCATCAAATTTGACTGAACTTGAGCAGTTCTGCAAAGAGTGGGCATATATTGCAAAGTCTAGATGTGCATAGTTAGAGACTAAAGCTGTAATTAAAGCAAAATTCAGTCCAACAAAATACTGACATAAGGGGGATCCCTTTTCCAACTCAGTGATTCTGTTTTCAATTTTTTCTTTTTTTTCTGACATGTTGGTGTTATATCTTTTCCTTGGATGTTATAGATTGCACTAGTAAATACAGCTGGATAAAACAAAAAACTGTGTCTGTTTTCATTTCAGGCTGCAATTCAACAAAATGTGATTATTTTAAAGGGGTGGTTCTTTTCTATACCCACTGTACATATAAAAGTACAGTCATTTGAAATCATACAACTAAATTAATATAAAAGGTGCAAAGTCCATATGTGTGAAGGAAAAGACCACACTATATTCAATAGTAATGAAAAAAATGTATACTGCTAATGATCTTGATAATCATGTGCAAACAGTGCACTGATTTGGATAGAGCGGGGAACTAAAACCAATGTCAGGTTGGAAAATTACAAAGAGAACATCTGTTCTGGTGACAACTGTCTAAAATGAGTACTTCCTTCAGAGATATTTCTTACGTCTTGGTGTGTCTCTAAGACTAGAAGTAGAGGGAAATCTCCTTGAAGGGACACAAACGGAACACAACAGAAAGTGAGAGGATAGCTTTCCAATGTGAAGGGAATCCTCTCTTAGCAATTTGTCATGGGAACAATTGTCTTCATTGGAAGATTTCCCCTCTATTCCTGTTCTTGTGGCAACAAAATATTGGATTTACCCTCACTTTAATTCCTGGTGACTAGGACAATTAAACAGAGTGAATCTCAGTAACAGAGACACAGACAGCAAAAAAGTTTAAAAACATTTTTGTTTTTAGTTACTGTATACTTTAGCCATATATATATATTAACAGGTTCGCACCCTTACAATGAAATAAATAATAGTTCTATGTAGGGCGTATGACCGATGCGCTTTGCAAGCTAAACCTCTAGATTAGGCAGGCTAAATGTAATCTTTATTCTTAGAAACTGAAAATGATGACTGTGGGTAGAGTTAAACATCTGGGCTTGTGGTATAGTATTTAGAATAAAATATAGGCCATTGGCAAGGTTAAGGCCTAAAATAAATTACCAGGGTCACAGGGGCACCTCAAGGCTGTCACAAATATGGTTCATTCTCTCTGGGCTAACTGGAAACCATGAGTCCACATTATAAGAGTAATGATCTGGAAATATATTAATTGAAAATTTGGGTAGATGGGAGTGAAGGAACAACCCTTCAAATAAATGGTGCTTAGTAGCCATATTGTCATACCTTTCTCACTATACGTGCTATATACTATATGCTGAGGATGTATACTATAAATCATGGTTGTCCTCCTCTTTAACACATAATGACTTATACTAAATGTCATAGCAATCAAAGGGATAAAATAAGCGCACAGCTGCAATATAAGCGTGTTTTTAATGTAAGCTGCTGACTCTAAGGTGTATGTAGAAGTAATCAGGGTTGCTATCGTGACTCTCAATCAGCTTCTCAGAATTCTGGGTGGGTAGATTAGGCAAAATGCTACACATGTTGCAGATCCCCTTTAAACTTTAAAAGAATCACTTATAAGTTATTGTGTAGTGCTGGGTTCAGGGGAAGAAGGAGGTCAAGGTCTCTGTGGTCCCAGTCTACTTATTTAGCATAAAGTGCAGAAAAGATAGAGATAGATTTAGACCCCTTATGTCTCCATAACGGTGACAGAAAAGGTAACTATGGGAAAAATAACAGTAAAAAAAGAAAAAACTCATGCACATAACAAACATTTAGGCCTTCTTTACCTTTTTGTATTGCTGTAAACAACAGTAAAATGCATGCTTTACTGCGTATTACTGCAATGCACAGCCCTCGATGCAGTGCACTGAAGTGCAGTTTAGCTAGATTGGCACCTCAAACACTGGCCAGTAGAGGCAGATGGACCTGTGCTGCAGTGCACCTCAACATACAGTACATACTAGTTGTTTTTTGTTCTGTTGCTGTGAGTTGGCAGTCCAATCTATGAGACCATTCTCGCTTGAGTGTGAGCTTTTTCAGTTGATTTTTGAGCACTTTTTTGCATGACATCAAGACATTTTGGAGCATTTTCAGGCTTAGCAGTTTTGGACAATGAAAAGCTACTTGCTATGAGGAGAGGTAAGAAATCATGCATTTTTAGGCACTCTCATCAGGGCCAGGACAAGGGGAGGCAGAAGTGACACATGCCTTGGGAGCAGTGTTTTTGGATGGAGAAGGGGTGTGCAGGGAGTTTTGTTGCTGATGTGTTCTTCAGTTAAATAATCCTCCTCCTCTGGTAAATACACAGCACATGTGGTGCTAGCTGACTTTCATCATTCCTGAATGAAGCAAAAGAATTCACTTCTTTCTGTCATAGCGCTCGGCATTTCTGTCATAGCGTTCGGCATTTCTGTCGTAGCGTTCGGCATTTCTGTCATAGCGTTCGGCATTTCTCCCGTAGCGTTCAGCATTTCTGTCTTAAACGTTCTGCCCAGCATTTTAGTCATAGCGTTCAGCTTTTTTGTCATATCGTTCAGCATTTCTGTCGTAGCGTTTCAGCATTTCTGTCGTAGCGTTCAGCATTTCTGTCGTAGCATTCAGCATTTCTGTCATAGCGTTCAGCATTTCTGTCACAGCGTTCAGCATTTCTGTTATAGTGTTCTGCCCAGCATTTCTGTCATAGCGTGTAGCATTTCTGTCGTAGCGGTCTGCCCAGCATTGCTCTCATAAGCGTTCTGCATTTCTGTGATAGCATTCTGCCCAGCATTTCTGTCATAGCGTTCAGCATTTCGGTCATAGCGTTCAGCATTTCTGTTATAGCGTTCAGCATTTCTGGCTTAACGTTCTGCCCAGCATTTCTGTCATAGCGTTCAGCATTTCTCTCTTAGAGTTCTGCCCTAGCATTGCCCTAGCATTGCTGTCATAAGCGTGCAGCATTTCCGTCGCTGCATTCTGTCCTAGCATTTTCATTGCAGCGTTCTGCCCTAGCATTTCCATCTCAGCGTTCTGCCCTAGCTTTTCTGACATAGCATTCTGCCCCGGAATTTCTGTCTCGGCGTACAGTCTCGGCATTTCTGTCATAGCGGTTCTGCCCCAGGGTTCTGTCATAGCGTTCTTCCCCAGGATTTCTGTAATAGCGTTTCTGGCTCAGGATTTCTGTCATGGCATCTCTGCCCCAGGATTTCTGTCATGGCATTTTTTCTTTATTCGGTCATGGCGTTTTCTGTCATAGTGTTCTGCCCCAGCATTTCTGGCTCAGCGTTCAGGCTCAATTTTTTCTGTCTCGGCATTTCCGTCATAGCGTTTCTGCCCCAGGATTTCTGCCATCAGTATTTCAGTCTCAGCGTTTCTGTCATTGCGTTTCGGTCATGGCATTTCTGCCTCAGCATTTCTGCCCCAGGATTTCTGTCATTGCGTTTCTGCCTCTGCGTTCTGTCAGAGCGTTTTCTACCCCAGCATTCTCTTTAATGGCATTTCTGCCCCAGGGTTTCTGTCATTACATTTCTGCCCCAGGGTTTCTGTCATTACATTTCTGCCCCAGGTTTTTCTCTCATCACGTTTCTGTCTCAGCAGGTAGCTAGGGCTCACATGTCAGGATCTGTCATGTCTACAGATCCATACGGGCTGAGGTTTCGTTTGTTAATGATTGTTGACCACAATCTTCTCGCCCGTATAACATACGTCATACGATGCACGTTCATTCACCACACCTGTACGATTACCCACCATGGTCTGTGGGTACACCAGCCCTGAGTTTTCAGTTAATTACCTGTCTCTGCGCGGCAGGTTACTCAGGCTCACTTATTACTCACATGAGGAGGGGGGTCCATCATCAGGTTCATTCACGCGCAGTGGTCTTGACATTTCTGCTCATGTTCTCATACTTAGGTAGGCACAGAGGGGCGTTGTTCTTCTCTTGTCTTGTTGTCTGTTATTTCTCTTGTGCATGTTCTCAGGTTGGGCTGTATTGGCATTCGTCATCCCTTTGTTGGTCCTTAAGTGGTAGGTTTGGGCAAACGTCGTCATGATTCTGGATTCCACTCTCGGCTCAGATCTTGTCTAGGATGTGGCCTGGAAGACTGCTCAGGGACGTCAGTCCAAACATCTTTTCCGTTCCCCAGCCGGTTACAGGTAGGGGGGTTTCAGTCACTTTGGGTATGACTGTTTTCATGCCATGGGACTTATTTCCCTGGGGTGGAGTCTGGCCCTCCTTCCTCGGTTCAGGTTTCAGACTCGGTTGCCAGGTCACAGGCTGAAGCATGACCCGATCGCATCAGGTGGGACCAGTATTCTGTGTCTGGCATGGTTTCTCCATGTTGTCAATACTTCTTGCCATAGTGCATGGGCCTCATCCACCTACTCCATCACATCCTTCAGGTATTTAGCATTTTGAACTCCTACCAGTTGTCCTTTGGCACTCACCCTCGCACTTCCCCATACCAGTATGGCTAGGCCAGGGCTTGGGAGGGGTTTCACTGAGCACTTCACTGGTGTCCGTTTGAAGTTTCGATCTTCTCGGCCATTCATTTTGCAGGGGCTCATCGGGACAGCCATTGCTACCCTTCCCCCACGCATCCTCATTCACAAGCAGTTCATTCTCATGTCTGGGTCATCTCGGACTTCAGGCTCTGTCCAATCGTTCACGGGACGTTTAGTTGGGTTCTGGGTAGCTTCGCAGGTTCTGTAGGGGGTTCTGTCTCATCACCAAGTCAGGAGTCGGGGGTTTCTCCGGTCATAGTGGACACTTTTCGGATATATACTGTTGCCATCCGGGCGCACGCTACTCATCTTGATGGATTGTTACCTTCCCTTCTTCACCTAAATTTGTGTCTTTTTGCCCTCTTTTCAGGCATACTGACCAGTCAGGCCAAGGCACACCTCAGGCCTTGGTGCTTAGGAGTATCACTTTCTCACTCGAAGACTCTGACTACAAGTGTAAAGGCTAGCCGGAGGCTAGCCTGTATTTGTGGGAGGAGGCTGAGAGGGCTACTTAAGCCTCCTCCTCTGTCAGACCAGGGCTTGTCGGCGTTTCTGGTTCCCACCCACCTGTTTCCCCCAATCTTCATACATACTCATATTACTTTTTCTTACATTCAGGGTATGCCCTCTTTTCAGGCATACTGACAAGTCAGGCCAAGGCACACCTCAGGCCTTGGTGCTTAGGAGTATCACTTTCTCACACGAAGACTCTGACTACAAGTATAATTGAAGTCTAGAAATGGGCATGTTTTACTGCACATTGCAGGTAAACTTAGTTGAATTTATTCAGCTTGTTCTGTATGTAGAGTTTCACCAATGTAATGTTCTGTTCAGTGTATCCCTTCATCATTATAACAGATTATTTTTAGGAGTCTTTCATAGATTTACTTCTGAATGTTTAGTTGAATTTAGTTTCTATGTTAGTTGCACATAACAGTACTCTCTATGTTGTGCCAATACTGGGCTCTAGTACAGGGCAACAACACTGTTTTCTGGTGTAGGGTGACAACACTGTCCTCTAGGGCAGGGTAACAATACTGACCTCTGATGCAGGGTGACAACCCTGGTCTCTGGCGCAGGATGACAACACTGGCCTCTGCTGCATGGTGACAACACTGGTCTCTGGGGCAAGGTGACAATACCTGCCTATGGTGCTGTGGACAACATTTTTTACTTCCAGTGACACCACTGGACGCAGGGACTTTTTTTCTTACAGTGACATCAGCAACAAAAGAACACTTTTTCCTCACACCAATGCTGGGGAATTTCTTCCTTCGCTACTGTTAGCCAACTGTGTGTAAATTCAAATAAGCAATGTGTATGTGAAAAACTACTGTACATTAATGGTCTTGCCACCTGATATTCAAAATAGGAGTTGGTGCCTGGCACCAAAAAAAGGTTTAAGAAGACAATAACAACAACAAGAAGACTATTAATCTGTGAAAATAACATGGACTCATATAAATAAAATATTATATTATTATTGTCATCACAAGAAATTCTCATCATTCAGCATATTTTAACACATAAGCAAGCCCATCTTTTGATTATATCAACTGTGTAATAACAAAAGCAGGGTGCACTAGAGAGAAAGGTATTTTTTATTGAAAGATATATGCAATTATTGCATAAATTATAAACTCAACAACCACAGTAAAAGAGAAAAAGCTTGCTGTGTCATGTAAGCCACAACCAGATAATTAGTGAGATAAATATCAGATATATAACACATCAGTTAAAATACAGCAAAACTGCAACTTACTGAGCAAGCAAATGTTACAATAAATAAAGATAATATACTAAAAGTAATAATCCACCAGAGCATAGTATATCTGACAATTTGTAGATGAAAATGAATATTCTTGGAAAAATCCTTTGGCTGTTGCTATCAAAATAGCCTAATTTGCCACAGGTGTCACTTGAAGGTCAAACTTGCATTTTCTTCTGCTCTTAATTTTCCTCTTATGTGTTACTTACACCTTAACTTTGTATAAGGGTGGGGAGGGGGGTTAAAACTAAAATCTGGGATAAACAATTATTGCCTAAATACAAGAGATGTGTGTTCTTTATTAAATCTTGGCATGTTGTCTCCGCTGCCTCCTGTAGTTTTCTGCAGGCAGCCTGTAGTCGGTGGAGTTAGCTGGGTCCTTCCCACAGCTCTGCTCTCTGCACAGGCTATGTACAGTGATGATGTCACTGCTACTGTTAACAAGGTAATATCTGAGTTTTCAAAGGCATTTGGTGCACACAATGTTTTTGTGTCCAGAGTTTATCTTTAAAACATTTAAATCCTTGGAGACTTGGTAGGAGCATGTTCTGGATGGTGGGTAGAAATACTTGTATGGGAGATTTGCATTCTCTTCCTGTTCTGTCTGAAATGCAGCAAGCAGACAAAAAGTGAAGAGGAATCCCCCACAGACAATACAAAATTGACTGAATTCTTAACTCTTCTCCACTCTCAACTAAATAAAGCACAATGTCCTTACAGGAGGAGAGAGCAAAGGGAAGACCAAATGAGTGTGCTGCTACTCCTTCATTTCAGCTCTGTCCACTATATCTGTGAAATCTCACTATCCCACTCAGCTTCTTGAACCTGTAAGGTGCTGCACTGTTATGCCGCGTACACACGAGCGGACTTTACGGCAGACTTTGCCCGGCGGACGGGATTTCGTCGGACAATTCGATCGTGTGTGGGCTCCAGCGGATTTTGTTTTCTCAAAAGTTGGACGGACTTAGATTTGAAACATGTTTTAAATCTATCCGTCGAACTCGAGTCCGGTCGAAAAGTCCGCTCGTCTGTATGCTAGTTCGACGGACAAAAAGCCACGCTAGGGCAGCTATTGGCTACTGGCTATAAACTTCCTTGTTTTAGTCCGGTCATACGTCATCACGTACGAATTCGATGGACTTTGGTGGATTGTGTGTAGGCAAGTCCGTTCATTCTGAAAGTCCGTCATAAAGTCCGTCGAAAAAGTCCACCGAGCAAAGTCTGCCGTAAAGTCCGCTCGTGTGTACGCGGCATTAGGCTCCAAGTCTGGCAAGCAAATTTCTGTTATAATTGGCCAGCAATGGGCAAGACCAAAGGAGTCAGTATGTTGTCTTTTCAGAGATCTTGTTTCTAGAAAGTTGAAGACAGAAACATTGTGGCTAATGTGTCCCCTATATACTCTACACTCCTGGAGTGGAGGCTACCTTACTTCACCACCCCCTACCACAAATTTTCTATAATTTTTTTTAAATATGCATTTTGGTTATATAATCTGACATGCTGATATCTTTGTATGTTCTGACTGGCTAGGCTTACAGTTTCTCAGTTCAGTGGTGTACTGTATATGGGCCATGCTGGTACTTGCAGCCTTCCAGTTCAGGGTGTATGGCTTTAATGTGTATTTCCACTTTTGCAGTTACATTTGAGGAAACCCCACTGTGATGGGAGTCACTCTGGGTCAGGGGGTTGGTGGAACCCAGAATCCCCTGGAGAGGTTGGGAAACCCTTGCTTCAGCTCCCCATGCACCTCCTATGTCTAAGTTACCCTGTGTCTATTAGGGGCACAGGGTGACCGAGAACCCTAGTCTAATCTGCACTAATTGGACTCACTGTACAACCCCCCACAGCAAATACACATGCACATCCCATAATACTTTTCTCCCAGGGCAGATAAACACAATAGAACAATGAAATACAGCCACACCCCAAACGACCCAGCAAAGAGTCTACAACACTGAGACAATATAATAATAAAATATTTGTATATATATATATATATATATATATATATACACACACACACAGTATCTAACAAAAGTGAGTACACCCCTCACATTTTTGTAAATATTTTATTATATCTTTTCATGTGACAACACTGAAGAATTGACACTTTGCTACAATGTAAAGTAGTGAGTGTACAGCTTGTATAACAGTGTAAATTTGCTGTCCCCTCAAAATAATCAACACACAATCATTAATGTCTAAACAAAAGTGAGTACACCCCTAAGTGAAAATGTCCAAATTGAGCCCAATTAGCCATTTTCCCTCCCCGATGTCATGTGACTTGTTAGTGTTGCAAGGTCTCAGGTGTGAATGAGGAGCAGGTGTGTTAAATTTGGTGTTATCGCTCTCACTCTCTCATACTGGTCACTGGAAGTTCAACATGGCACCTCATGGCAGAGAACTCACTGAGGATCTGAAAAAAAGAATTGTTGCTCTACATAAAGATGGCCTAGGCTATAAGAAGATTGCCAAGACCCTGAAACTGAGCTGCAGCACAGTGGCCAAGACCATACAGTGGTTTAATAGGACAGGTTCCACTCAGAACAGGTCTCACCATGGTTTACCAAAGAAGTTGAGTACACGTGCTCAGCGTCATATCCAGAGGTTGTCTTTGGGAAATAGACGTATGAGTGTTGCCAGCATTGCTGCAGAGGTTGAAGGGGTGGGGGGGTCAGGCTGTTAGTGCTCAGACCATACGCCACACACTGCATCTAATTGGTCTGCAAGGCTGTCGTCCCAGAAGGAAGCCTCTTCTAAAGAAAGCCCGCAAACAGTTTTCTGAAGACAAGCAGACCAAGGACACGGATTACTGGAATCATGTCCTGTGGTCTGATGAGACCAAGATAAACTTATTTGTTTCAGATGGTGTCAAGTGTGTGTGGCGGCAACCAGGTGAGGAGTACAAAGACAAGTGTGTCTTGCCTACAGTCAAGCATGGTGGTGGGAGTGTCATGGTCTGGGGCTGCATGAGTGATGCCGGCACTGGGGAGGTACAGTTCATTGAGGGAACCATAAATGCCAACATGTACTGTGACATATTGAAGCAGAGCATGATCCCCTCCCTTCGGAGACTGGGCCGCAGGGCAGTATTCCAACATGATAATGACCCCGAACACACCTCCAAGATGACCACTGCCTTGCTAAAGAAGCTGAGGGAAAGGGGGTGGAATGGCCAAGCATGTCTCCAAACCAAAACCCTATTGAGCATCTGTGGGGCATACTCAAACAGAAGGTGGTGGAGCGCAAGGTCTCTAACATCCACCAGCTCCGTGATGTCATCATGGAGGTGTGGAAGAGGCCTCCAGTGGTAACCTGTAAAGCTCTAGTGAACTCCATGCCCAAGAGGGTTAAGGCAGTGCTGGAAAATAATGATGGCCACACAAAACATTGACACTTTGGGCCCAATTTGGACATTTTGACTTAGGGGTGTACTCACTTTTGTTGCCAGCGCTTTAGACATTAATGGCTGTGTGTTGAGTTATTTTGAGGGGACAGCAAACTTACAGTGTTATACAAGCTGTACACTTACTGCTTTACATTGTAGCAAAGTGTAATTTTTTCAGTGTTGTAACATGAAAAGATATAATAAAATATTTACAAAAAAGTGAAGGGTGTACTCACTTTTGTGAGATACTGTGTGTGTGTGTATATATATATATATATATATATATATATATATATATATATATTTTATTATTATATTGTCTCATAGTGTTGTGGACTCTTTGCTGGGTCGTTTGGGGTGTGGCTGTATTTCATTGTTCTATTGTGTCTATCTGCCCTGGGAGAAAAGTATTATGGGATGTGCATGTGTATTTGCTGTGGGGGGAGTCCTCCAACTACTCTCCCTGCTGATTGGACAGTCTACCCCTCTCTGAATGCAAAGTGAAGGGGGGATTGTCCCGAGTTTTACCCCTGTGTACCTGTGTTTCAATAAACAGTTCATGTTCCAGCTTTGTGACTGAACTAGTCTTGTCTGGTTCTTGGTTACAATATTCGGCTGTAAAATCTGATATCTGAAGGTCCAGATTGGAGGAAGCAGTGTACTGAGGGAAGCACTCAAGTGGAGTGCGACGGGGATCCATTACACCCACTTTATGTTTGTTATATGTTCCCATTCACACAGGATGCCAAAAAAATGTAAAAACATACTTCTAACCTTTTAGATATTTCTCAGGAGGAGGTGTCATGGATTTTTGAACAACATCAAAGTGAGTCTGTCCTAAGTCTCTCCTCATTAACATAAATTGCAAGAAGATCAGCCTCTACATTTTTAACACTTTGTTAGGACAGACAGTGTTCAAATCTAGTTATGAAGGATTTGACTCCCGCATTTATGGTACAAATGAAAATTAAATGTAAAATATGTGAAGAGCTGAGGGGTGTGCATACCATGGGTGCAAAAAGTGAAAAAAAGTGAAAAAAATAAGAAATGTAAAGGATATCCTACTGTGTAAACTTCCTGAACGCTTATTTATAATGCATACTGTTAGAAGCTATGTGCATTCAAGCAAAAAAAATAAAATAAAATGAGAAATAAAAATGAAAACACAAATAGAAAAGTGCTAACTTTTCCTGTGTGAAATCCACAATCCTGTGCAAAATCTGCAATTCAAAGTAACATTTCTGTGCCAAAAAAATACTACATATATGACTGGTATATAGTATTGCTGCGAAACTGGGCTCAGAAACATGCATATACCGTCTTTAAACCCTGGTGTATAAAAAAAAGTCCAATAATAAAGTGACAATATGCTCCTTCAAATTGTTCTGTGCTTCTTAGAAAACCATGCCCCATATAAAATGTACTCACCGCTATTATTCACCCCACAAGGAGGTATTTCACTTTCACAGTATGAGCCACTGTGCAGCCTGTGGAGTAGGAAAACTTCCTGTCCTGTATCCTCCTTGTCTGTGTTGTAAGTGGTCTCCTTCCTGTTAACCTCTTAAATGTTGCCCACATGCAGAGAGGAAAGAAACTCCATAGTGTGATACCGTACAAATTTCCAAATATTTATTAGTAATACTGATGGGTACTCACATTTAATAAAAATCTTTGAAGCAAAAATGTTTAAAATCAGGAAGCCGGAGCGATCTGCGCTCCATGGCTTGAAACCGGAAGTGATGCAATAACGCTGTTAGGGCAGGACTAACAGTTTTCTAAGAAGCACAGAACAATTTGAAGGAGCATATTGTCACATTATTGTTGGACTTTTTTTATACACCAGGGTTTAAAGACAGTATATGCATGTTTCTGAGCCCAGTTTCACAGCAATACCATATACCAATCATATATGTTGTATTTTTTTGGCACAGAAATGTTACTTTGAATTGCAGATTTTGCACAGGATTGTGGATTTCACAAAGGAAAAGTTAGCGCTTTTCTATTTGTTTTTTCATTTTTATTTCTCATTTTATTTTTATTTTTGTTTGAATGCACTTAGCTTCTAACAATATGCATTATAAATAAGCAATCAGGAAGTTTACACAGTAGGATATCCTTTACATTTCTTATTTTTTTGCACTTTTTTTCACTTTTTGCACTATATGCACCCGTGGTATACACACCCCTCAAGTATTAGAGGTTGCAAATTACCTCTTAATAAGAGCAGCGCCATATCTGTCCTTCCCCTTTTTTCAAATCTAGTTGCAGTTGATAATGAAGATCTGCCCGCATAGTACAGACAAAGTTGATATGATATGTTAGCAAGTCAAGACCCTTCATAGAGAACTGGTAGGATTTTACAGTGCTTTAGGGTCCAGAATAAAACATGTTATAAGGTAAACTGCATTTTTTAAATATGCTATGTTATGCTGGTTATACTATGTGAACGAAAACAAATAGAAAAGCAGGTGTTACAGTATCTCGATTTAGCAGCAAAAGTGGAACTACACTTTATAGTGGTATTTAAATCAGACAAAAATGACATAACTCACATGAATTGGATTTTTTTTTAGTTTCCTCCTCAGAGCTTACTTTTTCGAATGTTCCATGGCCAAGCTGCTATAATCCTGTTCTCTCTGTATCTGTGCTGCTGGTATCTATGGAGTCCTATATGCAACCATTCAAAGTTTCACACAGATAGTCAGTACGAGAGGGTCAAAGAGTTGCTGTCAATCACCGATGGAGGAGAAGGAGTGGGGTGGTTTTTCTTCTGTGTCCCTCTTGTGCTGGCTGTGTCTACACTCTGCAGTGCTTTGAACAACTGTATGTAGAATTGTACAGAATGGGAGTGCATATGTTGTGAAGACTCACACAGGACTGGAAAAGTGGGAGCACAGAGACACGGAATACAGTGCTAAGGGGACAATTTAAAAAAGAAGCTCTGAGGAAAAAAAATAAAAAATCAAATGCTTGAGTTATATTGTTTGTATCTGATTTAGGAAAACATGTTGACTTAAATACCACTTTAATTTTGCTTGCACCCTCCCAGCTTTAAAGTACACAGTGCATATTGGCCATGCAGGGGCTTCCAGCCTTCTAATATCGAAATATGCAGATTGTATAGGCCTTGCTGGGACTTGTAGTTCCCAGTTAATCTAGCATTCAGTTGAAATCAGGCTGATTATGGCTGTCCCAAGTCCCATAGTGCTCACTGTATGTATGTGGCGCCGGTGTTCTGCTATATAACGAGCCTCTTTCAGTGATATCAGTGATCTCATTGCCACTGCCAGCAAGGACTCCTTTATGTGCACCTGATCTCGGCAACTGGTAGATGCAAACTTGGTATATGCAATATACATGGGTGGGTGCTACACTCTCTATGCTAGACACGCTTTTTCAATAGTATGTATTTGTTATTCAATACATCCAGCGCATGATTGTTATTGACTCTATCCGCTGCTGACCATACTAACAAACTCTTTACTGCACTGCTCTGTTGTTTACTATACAAACTATCTAATAACATTGTATATTCACTACTTTGTCTAATACCCCAATATACCTCAATAGATCAACACTAGAATACATCAATGTTATACTATCATGGTATGATGGCAATAATATATTATTAACCCCCTTCTGATATGCATATACATACTGTTATCATGCATTGGCTTTTAGACTAAGATACAAATTATATACATATGCTCATATAGCACATATACCATCACCAGTGTAAATTGATTAACTGTTTCTAGCGATGGGGACCTTTTTTAGACAATTTCTAAAATTTCATGAAAATGTACATATTCAAATAAACATTTTAAATGTGTGCCCATATATCATATAATTTCAGAATTTTTGGGTATTCTAATATATCGTGTCGGTCCTGCTTCAGCCATCTTGGGCCATTAGTAAGCTGATCGTCATCTTTGACCCTTTTAAGCTTTGACACGCTCTCTGGGATTTCTACAGATCCAGATACCATATGCATAAAGTTCCAGATCTGGTTGTTCGTGGTACCACAGTGGGGTTACTTCTTCACCATTGATCCATACGTATGAGTTCCATATATCCGTGTACACTATGTTTGTGTACACATACTCAAATATTGGCAGTGCTAAAATACAGTATCCAGTTGATCTGTGAGTGATCCTCGTTCCATCTCCCATGATGCTCATTCTTTGTCCATGGTTTCTTATACTCAAACTCCTATTATGCGCTATTATAGATTGTCATTTGTTTTGATCTCTCCTGAAAGAAATTACCCTGATGAAGGGATTAACACTGTGATCCTGAAACACATTGGGCGAAACAAAAAGGACACCAACAATTTCAATTAATTCAACTGTACTGTTTTATCTCTAATTGTATGTTCTATATGGTGATGTATTCACCTACTAGTTTTTAATACTATCTCAATAAATGTTGTTATTTCTCTATAAATATCTTGATACTTTTCAATTTCTCTATCTAGTTGCACTAAAAGTACTCTTCCTGGGGGGGCACTTTATCTTTTTATAGTTATCATTTATGAGACGTTGGCAACATCCTGGTCTTTTTAGGTGAATCTTCCTCAAAATTCACTGTATGTATGTCACAGTGGAGTTGACTTACTAAAAACTGAAGAGTGCAAAATTTTGTTTGGCTCTGTACAGAAACCAACTTCTAAGCTTAATTTAACAAGCTGAAGTTAGAAGCTGATTGGCTACCACACAGAGCTGCACCAGATTTTGCTCTCACCAGTTTTAATAAATCAACCCCAGTGATTCTTGTATTTCCCATTGCTAAAATGTACACTACATAAAATGCTACCCCCCCCCCCCCCAAGCCAATTACTAAATATTAATTTTGTTTAGTGCAGGGGTCGGCAAGCCGCCAATCGTGATCGACCAGTCGACCGCGGGGGGGGGGGGGGGGGGGACAGTTGGATCATGACCACTGCTCTGCCTTCTTTAATCTCCGCCGCTGTCCTATTAACAGCAGAGCGGAGAGCGGGAGGAGGGAGCTGGATGGAGAACATGGGCTGCTTGGTGATTGGTTGCTAGGCGGTCCTAGGAACCAATCATCAGCTTGCTATTATGAACTCTGGCAGCTTCTGCTCCCACCTTCCACCCAGCACTATGCTATCTCCTGATCTCTGCTCTGATGAACACACGCTGGCATGTAAGTGCTACATACACAGTGTTGTGTGTATGTGGGGTGGGGTACACGTTTAGAGGGGGACAGGGGACACTATGGGGAGGGGTCCTGATGTGAAGGGGGTCAGGCAACACTGTTTTGGGGGGTACATGACACTACTGGGGGGAGGAAGGGGCAGAGGACACTATAGTGGGGCAGGAGGTGATGTAAAAGGGCAGAGGACACAGCTTTGGGGGGTATAGGACACTACAGTAGGGGGAGGGGTGATGTGAAGGGGGCAGAGGACACTGGGTTGGGGGGTTACAGGGCACTATTGTGGGGGGAGGAGGGCAGAGGACACTACAATGGGGGGGAGTGATGTGAAGGGGTCAGATGACACTGCATTGGGGGGTACAGAACACTACTGGGGGGGGAAGGGGCAGAGGACACTACAGTGGGGGGGTGATGTGAAGAGGACAGAGGACACAGCATTGGGGAGTACAGGACACTACTGTGGAGGGGGGCAAGGGACAATACAGTGGGGGTGATGTGAAGATGGCAGGGGACGCTGCGTTAAGAGGGTAGAGAACACTACTGTGGGGGGAGGGAGGCAGAGGACACTACAGTGGAAGGGTGAAGTGAAGGGGACAGCAGACACTACCGTGATGCTCTCTTTTTATTGGGAGCTCAATCTTTTTTTTATTTTTTAAAGGGGGCCGCGTGAAGGGGGCACATTTGCAACTGGGGCTCTTTCTCAAAGTGGGGCTATTTCTATAAGTGGGAGTACTTCTGACTCTGCACTTCAGCAAATGCACACAGCGAAGGGACACAAGAAAATACTTTGAAAAAGACCGCACAGACATCAGGTGACCTTGTTTACCCCTTCAGCTTTCTCCTTGTAACATGCACTCTCTACCACTCCTTTTGACAGCTCTGTCCTCTATCCTTAAACTATCTTTCCTTCACCCCTCTTCTCCCCCCCACAGCATGTATACAGTTGTGCTCATAAGCTTACATACCCTGGCAGGATTTATGATTTCTTGTCCATTTTTCAGAGAATATGAATGATAACACAAAAACATTTCTTTCACTTTCAAGTAAGTTAAACTGTATAAATCAGGAAAGGGATATAAAAAAAAAGATCCAAGGAATTGAGAATGCAAATCAGCAGTGTTCAAACTCTAATCAAGAAGTGGAAAATGAGAGGTTCTGTTGAAACCAAACCACGGTCTGGTAGACCAACTGTCAGGAAAATTGTTTGGGATGCAAAGAGAAACCCACAAATAACTTGGTGAAAATATAGGTGAAATTTAGGACTCTCTGAAAACACGTGGTGTGGCTGTTTCAAGGTGCACAATAAGGAGGCACCTGAAGAAAGATGGTCTGCATGGTCGAGTCGCCAGAAGAAAGCCACTACTATGCAAATGCCACAAAGTATCCTGCTTACAATACGCTAAACAGCACAGAGACCAGCCTTAAACCTTCTGGCAATGTCATTTGAAACGATGACACCGAAAATTGAGCTTTTTGGCCATAACCATAAACGCTACATTTGGAGAGGAGTCAACAAGGCCTATGATGAAAGGTACACCATTCCTACTATGAAACCCGGAGGTGGATCGCTGATGTTTGTGGGATATGTGTGCTACAAAGGCACAGGAAATTTGGTCAAAATTGTTGGCAAGATGAATGCAGTATGTTATCAAAAAATTTTGGAGGAACATTTGCATTCATCAGCCAGGAAGCTGCGTGTGGGACGTACTTGGACAGTCCAACATGACATTGATCCAAAACACAAGGCTAAGTTGACCTGTCATTGGCAACAGCAGAATAAAGTGAAGGTTCTGGAGTGGCCATCTCAGTCTCCTGACCTCAATATCATTGAGCCACTCTGGAGAGATCTCAAAACGTGCAGTTCATGCAAGACAGCCCAAGAATTTACAGGAACTGGAGGCTTTTTGCCAAGAGGAATGGCAGCTTTATCAACTGGGAAGATAAATAGCCTCATACACAAATACCACAAAAGACTTCAAGCTGTCTTTGATGTTAAAGGGGGCAATATACGGTATTAAGAACTGGGGTATGTAAACTTTTAATCAAGATAATTTGGGTAGTTTCTGTTGCCATTATTTTTTTAAAAAGAGTAAACACAGTTGATTGATAATAAATGGCTTCAGCCAAACACTAACCATGAGTGAAAGAAAAGTTTTTGTGTTATCACTCATATTCTCTGAAAAATGGCCAAGAAATCATAAATTCTGCAGGGTAAACTTATGAGCACAACTGTATATCATCCTCACTTCTGTCCTCTCCTTATTACTGCACCCACCAACTTCTGCTAATTCTAAATCCACACACACTAAAAATCTCCAAGACCCTGGGGCATGTCCCTTCTTATAAATCCCACTCCCATATTACCTCCCTCACCCTCCTGCTTCTCCTAACCTCTGGAGATATATCCCCAAACCCCAGGCCTCCATCATTTAACTGTACCCCATGCACCCATCACCCCGCACCCTCTGGCAGCAGCTGCAATCAACACAATTTAGTTCCCATTTCTATTCTTTCCAAGACCAGACTCCCTTTCTCTTGTGCCCTTTGGAAATCCCGCTCTGTCTGCAACAAACTCACCTCTCTCCATGACCTCTTTAATGCCAACTCATTTAACCTACTCGCCATTACCGAAACCTGGCTCCACGAATCTGACACTGCTTCTTCTGCTGCCCTATCCCATGGTGGTCTTCTCTGGACTCACTCCCCCAAATCCAAGGGAGGAGGTGTCGGAATCCATCTAGCCCCACATAGCCACATAGCACCTTTCAGGTACTTCAGCCACCTCCCTCTCTGTCACTCTCCTCTTTCGAAGCACACTGCATTCGTCTTTTCACTCCAGTTTCTCTAAGGATAGCTGTGATTTACAGGCCTCCTGAACCAGTATCAACCTTTCTTGATGACTTCTCTGCCTGGCTACCCTACTTTCTTTCTTCTGAAATCCCCACAATCATTCTCGGGGACTTCAAAATCCCTATTAATACTAACACTCCTGACACTTCCAAACTTCTCAGCCTAACATCCTCCTTTGACCTGAAGCAGTGGATACATGCTCCTACTCACTCCGAAGGCAATACTCTTGACTTTGTTTTCTCTCACCTTTGCACTCCATGCAACCTCTCTAACTATCCATTCCCTCTCTCTGATCACCACCTTATTAGTTTCACTTTCTCCCTCTCCTCCACCTCCTCTCCCTCCAACCACCTAAAAGTTACCTACAGAAACCTACGTCATCTCAACCCTTCTTTTCTCTACTCTGCTATCGACAACCTCTACGACAAAATCTCACCCCTATCCTGCACCAACCTAGCCACTTCTGTCTACAACGCTTCACTTCTAGCCTCACTGGACTCACTGCCCCCACTCACTACACACAGAATCAGTCTCCGATCCCTTCAACCTTGGCAAACAGATGATACTAGAAGAAAAAACGTAGTCATGCTCATGAGTGCCTGTGGCATAGGTCTCAGGAGATCGCCAATCACTTCAAACAAAAGATTGATACAATTCGTGAGGAGATCTCTTTTTTTTAATCAGAAAAGATTTTATTGTGTCATAAAAAATAGATGTACAAAGTATACAAATACATAGCAATACTTTTTATATGTTTTTTATATGATATACATTAGCAACAGTATTTTATACAGCTGATGGTTTATGGGATGGAACTTAGTCATGACCATTCTACTAATACATTTATATCAATTACGCTTCTTTTATGCTTTTGGATCCATATAATACTGCTAGTAGGTTGTTAACACTGTACACGACACACTAAAAGTTCTATATCAAAAGAGGAACTGTTAATGAACCATGTTCCTTCTAACGGGAAGGTGGAACTAACTGATGCCTACATTCACAACCGGACCCCGTTAGGTCGCAACAAATCATATTGCTAGTTATCCCCCAGGGTAGCAAATTATAGAAATACAACCCAATTTTTTTGAAGATAGACTCAGGGATTGTATTATTGTGACTCGATAGAGGTATATATTCACTACTCGTATGAAGCCAGACATTTACATCTGGAGTAGTCTATCAACAGAGGCGGCTCTCTAATTAGGCAAATTAGGCAGTCGCCTAAGTCCTCACCCTCTCAGGGGCCTCCCGGCCGCCTAGTTTGCCTAAAGTGCTGCCTCTGCTATCCTCCTACATCAATCCTAGTACAGTCAGCGCAGCGGAGCTTCGTGCCCGCCTAGTTCAGTGTACAATCAGTCCTCCTCCTCTTTGCTCTGTAACACCATGCCCCATCAGAGCATTGCCCAGTCTCCACTCCTGTCAATAAAACTCCACCGGAACAGCAGGCAGAGACACACACACATACCGACAACTGCCCCGCCCCTCCCCGCCCGCCAGCAAGTCCTGCCTCTCCCTTGAGCCGATATCTTGTGCAAGGGCCGGGCGCAGCTAGCACCTCAGCAGGATCGCAAGTCCATCCTCCTTCCAGGGCGGGGCTTTCATGGTGGAAGCGGAGCCAATTTCAGTTTGCTGTAGCCTGTCTGTGCAGCTGACTGTCTGCTGAGCTGAGGATGCGCTGACTGAGCTGTGAGGGGACAGAGCCTTGCTATGTGTGAGGTACATGTGACGGGGGGGTGCATGTGACTGGGGGAGAGTTTGCATGTCACTAGGGGGAGTGTGCATGTAACTAGGGGGGTGTGTGCATGTGACTGGGGGGGTGTGCATGTGACTGGGGGGTGCGTGCATGTGATTGGGGGGGTGTGCATGTGACTGGGGGGTGTGTGCATGTCACTAGGGTGAGTGTGCATGTGACTGGGGTGTGTGTGTGTGTAACTAGGGGGAGTGTGCATGTAACTAGGGCGGGTGTGCATGTGACTGGGGGGTGTGCATGTGACTGGGGGGAGTGTGCATGTGACTGGGGGGAGTGTGCATGTCACTGGGGGGAGTGTGCATGTCACTGGGGGGTGTGTGCATATGGCTGGGGGTGTGTGGATATGACTGGGGGTGTGTGCATGTCACTAGGGGGAGTGTGCATGTCACTAGGGGGGTGTGCATGTGACTGGGGGTGTGGGCATGTGACTGGGGGTGTGGGCATGTGACTGGGGGTGTGTGCATGTGACGGGGGTGCATGCGACTAGGGCATGTGTGCATGTGACAGGGGGTTTGAATGTGACTAGGGGGTGTGTGCATGTCACTAGGGGGGGTGTATGTGACAGGAGGGGTGCATGTGACTAGGGCAAGTGTGCATGTGACTAGGGGGTGTGTGCATGTGACTAGGGGGTGTGTGCATGTGACTAGGGGGGGTGTGCATGTGACTGGGGAGGTGTGAATGTGACTGGGGGGTGTGCATGTCATGGGGGGTGTGCATGTCATGGGGGGTGTGTACATGCAACTGGGGGGTATATGTGACTGGGGAGTACATGCAACTGGGGGTGTGTGCATGTGACGGGGGTGTGTGCATGTGACTATGGGGCTGGGGGGTGTGCATGCGACTGGGGGGCTACATGTGACTGGGGGTGTGCATGCGACTAGGGGGTGTGCATGCAACTGGGGGACTGGGGGTGTGTGCATGCGACTGGGGGGTTGTGCATGCGACTGGGGGGTGTGCATGTGACAGGGGTGTGCATCTGACGGGGGTGTGTGCATGAGACTAGGGGGGTGTCCATGCGACTGGGGGAGGTGTGCATGTGCCTGGGGTTTACAGTCAGGTCTCTCCGGGCCTCTGCCAGTGTCCCAGTGTTCCTGCCTGTGATTGACAGCTCTGGTCCCCCTGACCTGACTCCATGCCCCCTGACCTGACTCCACTCCACCCTCATCCCCGGCCACCCAGGGCTTCACTGCGGTGGTCGGGAGGTCCCAGCTCAGTCCAGTCCCGATCCTCAGCCATGGTGGGCAAGGCACTCTTCATTCTGCGCTGGCACTGCTCATGATCAGCTTCTCTGCGGCTATCTCCCACCAGGAGCTCTTCCACTATGGGGAATCTGTGGGGACCTACTGCTGCCCAACAGGGATGATGAAACCTCCAAGGTGGTGAAATTTCGCACAGCCCCTTCTCTTCTCTGAGGCCGGGTTCAAGGAGCTCTATGTGAGTACAGCACCGAGAGAGACAGAGCACTGACACCAGCACTGAGAGAGAAAACACTGACACCAGCACTAGCAGAGTTTACACTGACACCAGCACAGAGAGACAGAGCACTGACGCCAGCACTGAGAGAGAGAGGTTACTGACATCAGCGCCAAGACAGAGCACACTGCACTGAGATAGAGTGCCCCGACACCAGTACTGAGAGCATGCCAGCACTGACACCAGCTTTGAAATAGGGGACACTGACACCAGTACTATATGCAATTCATTTTTATTGCTTGAATTATTTTTTCCCTTATGGATGTGAGTGGGGCCTCATGTCTAAGTTATGCCTAAGGCCTCACAAAGCCTAGAGCCGCCTATGTCTATCAAGGACTAGCTGAGTGGGTGCCAAACCTGGAGTGTCCAGCCAGGGCTGCCCGATTTTGTAGAACTTATTACTCGCATTTCTATGTTGATACGTCAGTTTTTCTTTAATTAGAGTGTTATTGACCTGTTCGATCCACTGTTTCGTTGTTGGGCTATGTGGTGTTAACCATAGGCGAGCTATCTTCTTACGTGCGATATATAACAATCTAGAGACTGCTATATTGGCCGGTGGAATGAACAATTCCTCATCCACCGCACCCAACAAGCATGTAACCGGATGTATTGGAACAGTGGATCGATATATTTGTGATATGGTATTAGTTACTTTACTCCAATATCTGAACAGTTTCGGCAGCGCCATAGCAAGTGTATAAGGTCCCCGTTTGCCCCCCCACATCTGGGGCACAGAGGGGAGTCCCTCCTGCCCCATCTGTGAAGCAGCACCGATGTACGGTAGGTTCTGTGCAGGATGAAGAGTTGGGAGAGCCTGTAAGAAGGGGACACCGAGACAATCGGCAAAGACTGCAAACATTGCTCCCAGTCTTCACTCCCAATCTCCCCCAGGTCCTGCTCCCACCATTGTCTACACAGTAGTTTTGCTGCATCCTGTGAACTAGATAAGAGTGTGCTGTAGATATGTGAGATCATGCCTTTTTTGTTCTGTGTGTTTAGAATATATGTTATGATCGGAAGTTCCGTATGCACCAATCTGGACACTTGTGCCTGTGATTGCACGGCGTGTCAGAGTTGGAGATATCTATAAAAGTTGTGTCTTGGCAGTCCGCATTCTTCCTGCAGTTCGGTAAAGGATTTAAAGATGGTCTGTAAGTAGAGTTGCATAATATACTTGATGCCCCTTGCCTCCCAAGACTGAAACCCCTCTAGCTTCTACTCGGAACTACCCCTTCTACTCGGAACTACCCCTGTAGTTCTGAGTAACATGGGTTACGCCAAAGCGGGGTGTACCCCATGACTCCTATCATACCCAAGCTATGTTTAATATGGCCCCATAATTTGGTCAGTAGGTTCATAGTAGGTAGTGATTTGGAGTGCTGGGGAAGGTCCGCCTCCAGATGTGAAGCTGCGGGAAGGCTAATGTGGCATGAAATAGTATGTTGCGGATAGGATCTGATACATCAGCCTCACCCCAGCCACCTAAGTGCTGTAACTGTGAGGCCAGGAAATAGAGGCTGCCAATCCCCCCTGGTCTTTACTGTACTGCAATGTGGATAGCCTGATTCTGGCAATCTTTTTCTTCCAAAGGAGACTTCCAAATATGGTATCAATACGTGTAAACCATTTACGTGGGATCCATTGCGGGGAATTATGTAGTATGTAGAGTAACTGAGGCACCCATACCATTTTTATGAGATTGGCTCTACCGGTGACTGAAATGGGGAACTTATAACCAAGCATCGCATTTGGTTTGTAGCTTATTAAACATAGGGAGGAGATTTAGGGCTAGATATTTGGAGGCATCCGGGGTGACCTGTACTCCTAAGTACTTGAATGAGGTTACCACTTGGAGGGACCCGGCACATTCCGGTAGCGGATCTGTAAGTTTGTCCAATGGTAGGAGGGCCAACTTGCTCCAATTAATGGAGAAGCCAGAGAAGGTACCAAAGTGTGTGATTATAGACATCACGTTTGATAGTGAGGTATCTCCCAAATATAGGAGAGTATCGTCCGCATATAATGATATTTTGTCAGTTGCAGAACCTCTCACAAAGCCCTCTATCAATGGAGACGCTCTCACCGTTTCCGCCAGCGGTTCCAGGGCTAGGGTGAACAGCAGGGGTGACAGAGGGCACCCCTGCCTCGTACCCCTATAAAGCCTGAAGGGTTCAGAGAGATCACCATTAATACGCAGCCTGGCTGTGGGATTCGTATATAAAAGTCGGACCCATTTTATGAAACTCTCCCCCAGATCAAACCTCTCCAGGACTTCCCATAAGTATGGCTACTCGACGCTGTCAAATGCTTTGGCAGTGTCGAGGGATAGGACTGCTCTATTGATTGTCTACTGGTACCTGCATATTTAGGAATAAGCATCATATGTTCAGAGCCGTAGATCTGGAAGATATAAACCCCGACTGGTCTCGGTGTATGAGTTTTTGAATAACCGACGCTAACCGAGTGGCCAGAACTCTAGCCAGTAGCTTCACGTCTGCTGTCAATAGAGAGATGGGCCTATAAGAGTCTGGAATCAGGGGGTCCTTGCCTGGTTTCCGAGTGGGTATCCCCTACCCGTCCTGTGGTGTCTTGTACTGTCGCTATAAATGAAGGGTCTCTACCTGCCTTAGCCATCATGGCCAATATGTGTCCAGTATTTTCCTCTTCCTCGTTGTATTTCTGCTGTAAAAAAAGCGTTTGTTTTCTGCCTTCGATATTGTCATAGTATTAGCCAACTTTTGTGCCTCTAACCATCTCTTTTCAGTATGAGCAGTCGGGTTTGCTATGAACAACAATTCCGCCTCCCCCACTTCCTGCAGGATAGAAAGCTCCCAGGCCTTGGTCTCGTGAGAAGATCTCTACTGTTCCGATACCCTCCACGCTTTACACTTCATGCCCACAGGCACAATCATTACTTCTGTGTTTCAACCCCACCACTATAGACGAGGTTGCTAAACTACTTGCTAATGTCCACCTTACCACCTGCCCTCTGGATCCTGTTCCCTCACAAATGCTACGTTCACCCACTGGCAATAAAAGTGATCAAATTTTTTTTTTTTTTAAAAACACAATTTATAAATATAAAAATAAATAAAATAAATAAGAATTTTTTTTTTTTAAAGCGATCCCGTCCCAGCGAGCTCGCGTAGCAAAGAAAACGCATACGGAAGTCGCGCCTGCATATGTAAACGGTGTTCAAATCACACATGTGAGGTATCACCACGATCATCAGAGCAAGAGCAATAATTCTAGCACTAGATCTCCTCTGTAACTCTAACCTGGTAAGCGTAAAAAAATTTAAAGTGTCGCCTATGGAGATTTTTAGGTACCGTAGTTTGACACCATTCCACGAGTGCGTGCAATTATAAAGTGTGACATGTTTGATATCTATTTACTCGGCGTAACATCATCTTTCACATTATACAAAAAAATTGGGCTAACTTTACTGTTTGGTTTTTTAAAATTCATGAAAGTGTCCCTTTTCCCAAAACATTGCGTTTAAAACACCGCTGCACAAATACCGTGTGATAAAAAATATTGCAACATTCACCATTTTATTCTCTAGATTCTCCGCTAAAAATATATATATTTGTTTAGCAAAAAATATGGATTTTAACTTGTAAACACCAAATGTCAAAAATAGGCTTAGTCATGAAAGGGTTAAAATTGTAGGGTTTACACTGCACAGGTACATATGCTTAGAAAACTGTTGCTTTGTTTATGTGGATGCAAATGGACTTCGATCTTTGGCCTGTAGTTGGAAATTTGATGCACATAGCCAAGGGCTAACACAGTTGCGAATAGTATTAGCAGATAGATTGAAAGATACTGGTGGGCGTGTACTTCTATTGGGCGTGTCAGTGTGCTAACAATACAACCTCTCTTATATAAGGGCCTGCAGTAGCGGGGGTTCGTTTGGCCTGAGAAGGTCAGGTTTTTTGCTGTGATTTGTGGGGGAGAAGGAGGGCCTAAGAACAGGCCAGAACCTTCCTTACAGAGTGCTGCTCGGCCTCCTGACTTACGATCGGGTGTCATATTCGCCTAGGTTTTGAGTTGGGGAATGTTCTGGGGGCCCCTCGTCTGGGGGGACCCCCGGATAAACGAGAGGCCAAATAAAGGCAGAGCCAAAAAAGGACGTTGCCATGTTGCGAGGTCCGATGCGTTTGAGAAATTCTATGAGAATCCAGGTAAAGCCTGAATATTGGGGTGAAGTGGGTCTGAAGACGATCGCTGTGGATGTTTTACAGAAGTTGCTGAATTTACAGGTCAGTGATATATTTGCTCTCCAAGATTTTGTGGTC
This sequence comes from Aquarana catesbeiana, assembly GCF_042186555.1. NCBI lineage: Eukaryota > Metazoa > Chordata > Amphibia > Anura > Ranidae > Aquarana > Aquarana catesbeiana. The sequence continues at coordinate 381,493,061 of NC_133326.1, read as the reverse complement.
AATGGTCAATACGATGTTTCTTTTCATACTGAGGATACCTGCCAAGCTGCATATGAGAATTGGGTGAAGGCGGATCTGGGAGGAAATTTGCTAACTAAGAAGATGGATGCCAGTTTATTGTTTGATCCTGGATTGAAGACCATGACTGTACATTGTTATAATCCTTTTTTGGAGCCAGAATTGGTGAGACAATTTTTGTAGCGGTATTGTGTGAGGGCTGATCGAGGAGAGAAGCTTTATAACCAGTATGGCATGTATAGTGGTAAACTGCGTTTTAAAGTACGCATGAAGAGGGATGCATCAGGTTTTTGTGGCGTGTGTCACCCTCCCCTGGCATTTACCATTGCTGGGGAGTGGTGTACTGTTTTGTATTCTGGGCAACCCCATTACTGCAGGGGATGCTTTCATTATGGACATATTCGTGAGGACTGCCCTTCTAAGCTTTGCTGTAGAGTGTGCTTGAAGCCGGGACACAATGCAGCGGAGTGCAAGGAAAAGAAATGTGATCTGTGTGGTTCAGGGGAGCATATGGTCAGAAACTGTCCGAAAATAGTGGGGATCAAGATGTTCTCGTATGCAGAGGCTGTGCAGAGATGGCGGTTTACAGGGCAGAATGTGAGCCGAGAACCGGAGGAGCATGAGACTGAGCGGGCGGATGACGGGGGTGAGCAGGTGGCCGGCACGGATGGTGGAAAGGCGCCGACCCCCCCAGACGCTGAAAACCCCGGTAGTAGCTCCAAGGAAGGTGTCGGACAGGAACTGCAAGGGAGTATCGGTAAAAGTGGAATGAATATTAATCTGACAGAGGGGGATAATGAGATGCAGGTTGGTAAAGCGGAAGAAGCTGTGGCGGATGAAGGCATGGAGGGAGGCATGGAGGGAGGGAGGTGAGTGGAGTATGTGAAGAGTTGATTGCTTTGATAAAACAGGTGGAGGCAGAACAGGAGAGTCAATATGTAGATGAGGAGCTTGGTGAGTGGGCTGAGGATATGGAGGTGCTGGAGGTGAGGAGGAAGGAGGGGTCAGGACCAAAAGACCTTTTAATCGCTACTCAAAGACAAGGGCCTGAGGTGGAGCAGGAGAGTGAGGCACGGAGAAAGAAGCCTAGCCCAGGTGGTGGTGGGTGTGTACTGCCGAGTTTAAGTATGGATTCACAAGTGTCAGATGGTTCAAGTGGAGCAACATCACCATTGCGCTTGGTAGGTTCTCCTGCCATGCTATATTTGGAGAGTGAATCAGTTGATCCTCTTGTAAAAGGTACAGGGAACAGAAGTGGAAAAGAGCTTCCTGATGGAGGGGTTTAGTGTGTTCTGCAGGATTTTTTTGATCCTTCTCATGGCTTTGTCTATATGTAGTGTGAATGTGCGTTCGATTGGATCTGTCTATCGTCATGCAGATGTTTTGTCTGAGTTGGCTAAGAATGAGTGTGATGTCTTGTGTTTGCAAGAGTGTGGTTTGTGGTATGCTCCAGGCCATGGGGACTGGTCTGCAGGACCAGCGGTTTGGTCTTGTGCTGCGGAAAATAGAAGTGAAGGGGTGGGGGTGCTCTTTAAAAATCCAGAAATTAAAATTGAATCATGGGAGGAAGTGGTGATAGGAAGAGTTCTGAGTGTAATGTTTACCTACCTGGAAGAATCCTTTAAGTTGGTATGTGTTTATGCACCAGTGCGAAAAAATGCCAGGATGGATTTGTTGGGAATTTTGAGGCTCCACCTTGTGGGGAGAGGAAAGACCATTGTTGCTGGAGACTTTAATCTTATTAGGACTGCTGAAGATAGAGTATGCCAAGGTGAAAGCCAGACCGATGTCACCAGCACAGCTTTTAATGCAATTGCAGGATTTTTGTTTGCAGGATGGAGCGGTCTGCTACTATGGAAATGGTAAAGCCCCAGCAACCTTTTTTTCAGATAAGGGAAGCGTGAAATCCCAAATTGACTTTATTTTAGGTTCCAGGGCACTGAAGGTCGCAGAGTGGAAGCAATGGGAGGTGTCTTTCTCCAACCACCAGGTTTTGGTGGGAAAGTTTATTTTTGATCAAGATGTCAAGACTGGGAGAGGAATCCGGAAATTAAGTAATCTGTTATTGGAAGACCAAGGGATTTTTGATAAGTTTGCTCTGCAATATAAAGTGTGGTTGGGAAGGAAGGGGGATTTTTTTTTAATCCTTTTTCGAGTGGTGGGACTGGCTGAAGGAGCGAATCAAGCTCTTCTTTCTTCAAGCAGGTGTAAAGAAAGCAAGGAAAGAGAAACAAGAAGGGAGGGCTCTCCAGCATAGGTTGAGACTCCTGCTTAAATTAAGACAGGGAGGCTGGGAGTTAGAAGAGGAGATTGGATAGCTTCGGGAGGAGATAAAGAAAGCTTGGGTGATGAGAGGGAAGAAGCTAATCTTCCAAGCTAAAGTGAAGGACATGGAGGAAGGGGAGACATGTTCGCGGTTCTTCTTCAAGAAACTCTTGAGGGGACTCAATGTGATGAAGGGACAGGGACAGGAGGTGAATGGTGAGAAGGTGATGGAGGCGGTGAGTGAGTTTTATACGGATTTGTTTGCAGGCGGACGTGGAGTAAGTGCTGAGGAGATGCGAGAGTATTGTGAGAAAGTGGATGCAAGATTGTCTGAGGAGGATAGGTTTGGTATGTGTGTGGTTGTGTCTGAGGAGGAAGTGAGGTGAGTGATAGATGGGATGAACCGGAATAATACACCAGGGAAGGTTGGGTTGACTGTTGAGTGTCAGTACTAGGATCCCTTTAGGACCCAGCACAACTCACCTGACACAGCCTTTGCCTGGGAAACAACAATGATTGGCCAGCTCACCTTTAATTCACTTGTATCAGCATTCAATCAGTGCTCGTGTTAGAGTTTACCTTGTGTTTGATCCAGTTGAGATCTGCTCTGTGTATTTCGTGTGTGACCCGGCTCGTTTGACCCTGTTTTCTTGCTTCTGATTCGGTACCGTTTGGACTCTGATCTTCCTGTGTATGACCCAGCTTGCCTAGACTAACGCTTTGCCTGATTCTACTGTAGTACCTTCATCTGCAGCGGTGAACTACAAGCACCAGACACCATCTATCCTCATCTGCAGTGGTGAACTACAAGGTCCAGCAAACATCTACCTACATCTACAGCGGTGAACTACAAGTCCCAGCTGACCTGCTCAGACCTGCTCATGGTATGTGCTCTTGTTCTTTGAACTCTTTGCATAATCAGAACACCTGAACTGTTTACCTGTTATATGCTCCTAGCCTGACATTAACACGAGCCATACATAATAAAGGAAACCTATCATGGATCCTGAGCAGGCTCAGTTGTTTGCACAGGAACTTTGCCGCTTATCCCATCAAGTTCAGGAAATGGCCACAGAGCTCACCAAGGTGCAATCTCCTTCTATTACCACCGCTACAAAAACTCCATCTGAACCAAAAATTCGTTTGCCTGACTGGTTTTGCAACTTTAAAAACAGCTGCAAATTATATTTCAAGTTAAGGCCATCCTTGTCTGGCCCTGAAACTCAGAGGGTTCAAATCATTATCTCTCTACTACAGGGTGACCCCCAGGCTTGGGCCTTTAACCTGGAACCAAACCATCCAGCCTTGCTAACAGTAGATGCCTTCTTTGAAGCCCTAGGGTTGCTTTATGATGATCCAGATCGTGCTGCTACTGCAAAATCAACCCTGCGTAACTTAAAGCAAGGAACTACCACAGCTGAAATGTATTGCTCAGAGTTTCGCAGGTGGGCCCCGGAATCTGGCTGGAATGATGCAGCACTCCGCAGCCAGTTTAGAATGGGCCTTTCAGATGCAATTAAGGATGCTCTGGTCAACTTCTCCTACCCAGCCTCACTGGAGGAGGCTATGAGTCTAGCCATTAGAATTGACCGCCGCCAGCGAGAGAGGAGACGAGAACAAAATGCAGCTGTGGCAAACTATATACCTCCCTTGCCGCCTGACTATTCCACCTCCAGTGCCAAATCTGAAGAAGAACCTATGCAGTTAGGCTCCACCCGGTTATCTGCCCAGGAACACACGCGTCGGCGTAACATGGGACTCTGCTTGTATTGTGGCCTCAAGGGTCATATGCTCCGTTCGTGCCCTACACGTCCGGGAAACTCCAGGACCTAGGTAATTGCAGGGAGGTTACCTTAGGTCTGCTCTCATCTCCCCAGGGGGACAATCGGATTCTTTAACCCGCTGTCATTCACTTTGGGACAGGGACTCACAAACTGCTGGCCTTGGTAAATTCTGGAGCTGCTGAGAATTTTATTGATAAGATTCTGATTACCTCTTTGTCCCTGGAAACTCATGCTCTAGATTGCCCAGTCCGCCTGATTTCCGTGGATAATCGGCCTCTCTCACAAGATCTAGTGCTCCAAGCCACCAACCCTTTCCAGTTACAATTGGGGGCTTTGCATTGGGAGAAGATTTCATGTCTTGTCATTGACTCTCCATCCACTCCTTTGATCCTAGGCCTTCCTTGGCTTCAGAAGCACAATCCTGTAATTGACTGGCGAACAGGAAATATTCTGGCTTGGTCCAATCAGTGTAAAAAGAACTGCATCCAGCACCCTGTTCGACTTGCTACCTGTCAAGTGGGAATGGAACAGATTCCACTTTGTTATAAGGACTTTTGGGATGTGTTTTCTAAAGGGATTGCTGACACTTTACCACCTCATCGCAGTTATGATTGTCCCATTGACCTCTTGCCTGACACTACACCTCCTCGAGGGAGAGTCTTTCCACTGTCTGAGCCAGAGAATCTTGCCTTGCAAGAATACATCCAGGAAAACCTAGCTAAGGGTTCCATCCGTCCCTCCACTTCTCCCGCAGGAGCAGGATGCTTCTTTGTCCCAAAGAAGGATAGGGGACTGAGACTTTGTGTTGATTACAGAGGTCTAAATAAAATAACTGTTCCCAATTGGTATCCTCTTCCTCTCATCACAGAATTGTTGTCTCAAATCCAGGGAGCCAAAATCTTCTCCAAACTGGACTTAAGGGGAGCCTATAATCTGGTGCGCATACGTGCAGGCGACGAGTGGAAGACAGCCTTTAACACCAAGGATGGTCATTACGAATGTCTTGTCATGCCTTTCGGTCTCAGAAATGCACCAGCTGTCTTTCAGAACTTTATGAATGACATTTTCCGTGACATGTTGGGTCGCTTCATGCTTGTATATTTAGACGACATTTTGATATATTCTCCCAATCTTGTAACACATCAGAAACATGTCTGCTCGGGATTGGCCCGATTAAAGACTCACTCCCTTTTTGTAAAGCCTGAAAAATGTTCATTCCATGTTAAACAAGTACCTTTCCTAGGCTACCTAATTTCTGACACAGGCCTCACCATGGATCCAGCCAAGATTCAAGTCATTTTAGACTGGGCACCACCTTCAGACCTGAAGGCAGTTCAGCGCTTCCTGGGCTTTGCAAATTTCTATCGAAAATTCATTAAGAACTTTGCCACCATTGCACATCCCATCACCTCTCTCACCAGGAAGACTCCGACTACCTTTAAATGGACTACTGAAGCCCAGGCAGCCTTCACTCAGTTAAAGAAAGCCTTTACCTCTGCACCAATCCTACGCCATCCTGTTCCTGAGATACCTTTTATTGTGGAGGTAGATGCATCTGAAGTAGGGGTGGGGGCGCTTTTGTCACAAAAGGATCCTGTAAATGCTGCCATCCACCCCTGTGCCTTCTTGTCTCGTAAATATTCCCCAGCAGAACGCAATTATGATATAGGCAACAGAGAACTTCTAGCCATAAAGCTCGCTTTGGAGGAATGTAGACATTGGCTGGAGGGAGCTTGCTATCCATTCATAGTTCTGACTGACCACAAAAACCTTGAATACATCGTTCTGCTAAAAGACTGAACTCACGTCAAGCCAGGTGGTCATTGTTCTTCTCCAGATTTGACTTCACAATTTCATATTTACCAGGACCAAAAAACATTAAGGCTGACGCCTTGTCTCGCAGCTTTTTATCAGAGTCTCCTCCTCCACTTGCTCCACATCCCATTATCTCTGAGGATAGGATTTTGGCTTTCACCCAAACTGACATCTCTGAGGCCTTGTTACCTGCACAGGCTGAAGCCCCTCCCTCCACTCCCTCCGGTATGCTTTTTGTGCCCCTGGCTCTTCGTTTGCAGGTATTGCAGCAGGTACATGCATCAAGACCTGCAGCACATCTGGGGTTTAGACAAACTTTTGAGATTATCTCTCGCAACCTCTGGTGGCCATCGATTAGGCAAGATGTGTTAGCCTTCGTCCAGGCCTGTGAAGTTTGTGCCAGAAGCAAGAGCAGTACCTCTAAGCCGCCCGGTCTCCTATGTCCTCTACCAATACCTACCTGTCCCTGGACCCATTTATCTATGGACTTTATCACTGACTTGCCTCCGTCCCAGGGATGTTCCACAATCTGGGTGGTGGTAGACAGGTTCAGTAAAATGGCCCACTCTGTTCTGCTTCCGAAACTTCCATCTGCTAAAGAACTGGCATCTTTATTCATTAAACATGTTTTCAGGCTCCATGGGGCACCAATTAACATTGTCTCAGACCGTGGCTCTCAGTTTATAGCCCAGTTTTGGAAGGCCCTTTGCTCTCAGCTGGGGATTAAGTTATCATATTCTTCAGCATATCATCCTGAGACAAACGGCCAAACAGAAAGGACTAATCAGACTATAGAGAAGATGGTACGTTGTTTGATGGCCAATGGTGAGGTGGAGTGGGTCAACGTCCTGCCATGGGCAGAGTTTGCCTTTAATAATTGTGCCAGCAAATCTACAGGGACCTCTCCTTTCTTCTGTGTTTACAGGTTGGATCCTCGTGTGTGTTCCTTTGATCTTCCACCCTCTGATGTGCAAGATGCCAACACCACAATTGAAAATTTCTCCAAAATCTGGTCTGATGTTAATCGTGCTATTTCTCACTCTGTGCAGGCTTTTAAGAAAATGGCTGACAAGAGGCGCTCAAAGGCACCAGGATATAAAGTTGGTGACAAAGTGTGGCTATCATCTAGGAATCTGTCCCTGCATGTTCCATCTAAAAAACTTGGCACAAAATTCATCGGGCCCTATGAAATTTCGGAGATTGTTAATCCTGTATCCTATAGATTAAAACTCCCCCCATCCATGCGCATTCCAAATGTCTTTCATGTTTCATTGTTGAAACCTGTTCATTCCAGCCTTCAAGTAAATGAACCAGAACCTGTGGATGTGTTGGACAGTCAGGAATATGAAGTGGCATTTATTCTTGATTCCAGACGAGTGCGCAATTCCTTACAATATCTCGTTCATTGGAAAGGTTTCGGCCCAGAGGATCGATCTTGGGTCCCAGCTTGTGATCTTCATGCTGACCGACTTAAGAAGTTCCATCTTCGTTATCCAAGTAAGCCTGGGGGTGCAGGAGCAACCCCTCGAGAAAGGGGGGGGTACTGTCAGTACTAGGATCCCTTTAGGACCCAGCACAACTCGCCTGACACAGCCTTTGCCTGGGAAACAACAATGATTGGTCAGCTCACCTTTAAATCACTTGTATCAGCATTCAATCAGTGCTCATGTTAGAGTTTACCTTGTTTTTGATCCAGTTGATATCTGCTCTGTGTATTTTGTGTATGACCCGGCTCGTTTGACCCTGTTTGCTTGCTTCTGATTCGGTACTGTTTGGACTCTGATCTTCCTGTGTATGACCCAGCTTGCCTAGACTACGCTTTGCCTAATTCTACTGTAGTACCTTCATCTGCAGCGGTGAACTACAAGCACCAGACACCATCTATCCTCATCTGCAGTGGTGAACTACAAGGTCCGGCAAACATCTACCTACATCTACAGCGATGAACTACAAGTCCCAGCTGACCTGCTCTGCTCAGACCTGTTCATGGTATGTGCTCTTGTTCTTTGAACTCTTTGCATAATCAGAACACCTGAACTGTTTACCTGTTATATGCTCCTAGCCTGACATTGAGTTCTTTTGTAAAGCATGGGAGGTGATGAAGAATGAGGTGTGTGAGTTGGTGAGGCTGGTGTTTGAAGTGGGGGAGATGCCTTAAGGTCCTTAAGGGAGGGGGTGATTACCCTCATCTATAAAAAGGGTGACAAGAGAGACATTCGGAATTGGCGGCCAATTACACTGTTGAACGTTGACTACAAGATTGTGGCAAGATTGATTGCCGATCGAGTCAAGCTTGTGATTGGCGAAGTGATTGGGGAGCAGCAGGTGTGTGCGGTTCCTGGTCGACGGATTTCTGACAATCTATCGTTACTGAGGGATGTCGTATACTACGCGCAATCTAACAACTTGCCGTGCCTTCTAGAGTTGATTGACCTTGAAAAGGCCTACGACATAGTCTCCCATCAGTTTCTGTTTCAGATTCTGGAGGTCCTAGGGTTTCCGGACCAGCTGATGAAGGTTATCAGAGGACTATACAAAGGTGTCTCAAGTCAGGTTTTGGTCAACGGTACCCTAGGGGGGAGTATCCCTGTGATGTCCGGTGTTAGGCAGGGGTGCCCCCTATCGCCTTTGATGTTCATCTGCGTGATGGAGCCATTACTGAGTGCAGTGAAGAAGGACAAGGCATTCAAGGGTGTGTTTGTGCCTGGCAGTGGTGGAAGGAGTGTGAAAGTGTTGGGGTACATGGATGATGTTGTGTTGGTGGCTGGTGGAATGGCTGATGTGCGGCGTGGAAGATTGCAGGTGAGTCTCTTCTGCAGTGTGTCTGGGATGAGTGTGAATTGGAGTAAGTTGTCTATGTGGCGGATGCGTGAATTGTCCTGCACCGGGAAAGTTCTGATTATCAAGTCAGTGATCCTTCCGATTATGTTGTATGTCTCTGTTATATTCCCGCCTCCTGATGGTTGGGTGAGGAAGATGACGAGGCTACTGTTCTTGTTGTTTTGGGGAGGGAGGATGGAGAAGTGTGCAAGGGAGAAGATTACTAAACCAAGGGCCAAAGGTGGCTTCAGACTTCCAAAGATCGGGGACTTTTTGATGCTGCATTACTGGGTGACGTTGATAAGGACCCTAAGAGGTAACGGCATCGGGAAGGAGATGATGCAGTACCTTGGAGGAAGATTGTTTACAAGATGGGGACTCTACAGGCGGGTTCTGGAAAAGCCACAGGCATGGGTCGTTCCTCAGTATTTTTTGGTCCTAACCAAGATCTGGGAAGGATGGAGGTTGGGGGGTCTGGGGAGGGAGGTTGGTGATAAAAAGAAACTTAAAGCTTGGATTGCTGGGGAGATTTTTCCTAATGGGATACAGTACTTAAGAGAGAAGGAAAGTATGCAAATCTGGAAGAGTATGAGCACAAGAGGAGTGACTAACCGCCAAAGGGACATATCCTGGATGACCTTTATGGGGTGTCTGACGACCATGAGTTTTCTGAAAAGTAGGGATTTGGTAAGATCGGAGTTGTGTCCAAGGGAGGGCTGTGGGGGAGTGGAGGACGTGTTCCACTTGTTTTGGAACTGTGTCTTCGCTGGGAAGTGCTGGGAAAGTTGAAGAGCTTCCTAAGGGAGGTGGTGGGGGTGGTTTTTGTAAGGGAGGAAATGGTGGTTCTGGGCTTGTGGAGATTGGAGAAAAATGCAGCCAGGAAGGTGTGGTGCTTTTCTGTTGTCTACAAGGAAGTAATGTGGGATGTTAGGAATATATGGGTAGGAAGGAAGAGGTTAATTTCTGTAGAAGATGCGGTGAGGTTATTTTTGGCTAGGATGTATATTGTTTATCTTTTTGATGTGAAAGTGATGGGGGAGGAAGAAGCTGGGAGATATTGGAAGAGGGATAAGTGAAATGTCTTTTGATATATCAATCAGCACATCACCCACAGCTATTACCTCTTGTATCTCTTAACCTTCCCTCTTAGATTGTAAGCTCTAAGTGAGCAGGGCCCTCTGATTCCTACTGTATCAAATTGTATTGTATTTGTACTGTCTACCCTCAAGTTGTAAAGCGCTACGTAAACTGTTGGCGCTATATAAATATTGTATAATAATAATAATAATAATAATAATATATTTGCATGATTATTAAGATGTGCTCTGTATTATTAATTTGTTTGGTCATATGATGTGAAGGACGCAGTCACTAAGTACTGACAGTATATGTGTGTTGTTGTCCATTTACTGAATTGACAAAAATAAAAAAAAAGTGTGGGGGGAGAAGGAATGATATTGTGCCTATTGACAAATGCCCAACTAGGGATATTTGCTGAAATTCTTGTGCATTTTTTCAATCAAAAGTGGCTTTATGTGGCCATGCTGTCAATGTTGTGTGTGTATTGTTCCTGTCTGATCATGCAAACATCGTTTTGGAAGCATCTGCTGACCTTCTACTCTTTTTGATCTCGCTGTTTAATCGTGTACACTGAAATGCAGCTTCCAGCAGAACATGGTCACCTGTCAGGTCCCACACTTACCAGACAGGTGAGTCCGCTTGGGCAGAGGGTAGGCTCCCTTACGTATCCGATTCGGGGCCCCTGGTAGAGTAGACAGGAGGCCCGCGAATGCGGAGTGGTATGAGGGCCTGAAGTTAGAGTCCTGGAGCACTGTGGTCTGGCAAGCAACCGGTGGGACTTCAGGCTGGATAGAGCAGATGCTGAGCAGGAGCTAATCAGGCTGGTCACACACAGGCAGAGGTCGGCAACGGGCTGGCAGCAACGGTACAAGGGATAAGGCAGAAACGAGGTCAAACAAGCCGGGGTCGGGTTCAGGCAGCAGTCAAGGAAGGTCCAAAGGCAAGCCGGGTCACAACGGGTAAACACTATGAGGATACAGGAACACAAGATGATCACGGGACAAGGTACAAAGCTGTTTGATCAGGCAGCACCGGGTCAGTGCAGAGGCAGGCTTCAAATAGACTGATTGGCGCCAAAACGCCGCGCTCGTGCGCGCGCCGATTCGCCAAAGCACGCCGCGCCCCCGCACGCGCCCGAGCGCGCCCCCGACACCGGCGTGCACGCCCACACTACCGGGCATGTCAAAGGTAACGCCCGCAGGCGGACGCGCGCTAACGCGGACGCGCGCTAGCGCGAACGCGCGTACGCACGAACGCCCGGACGCCACCCCGCACGCCACGGCCGGCCGGCCCAGACACACCGGCGCCCCCAGGGACACGCGCCCCAGCACGGACAGGGACACGAGCGCCAACGCGCCCCGGCGCGCCCCGGCGCCCAACCAGGTAACCTTTCTGACAGTGCCCCCTCCTCAAGGGCAGACTCCGGATGCCCAGCTGGGCCATCTTCGAGGAATGAGAGGTTTTAAAGGATTGCAGAAGTTCTTTAGCATGTAAATTGTTTTCCGGCTCCCACGAATTATCTTCGGGCCCATAGCCCTTCCATTTTACCAGATATTGCACTTGGTTGTGCCTTCTTCTGCAATCTAGAATTGCCTCCACTTCGAACTCCTCTTCGCCATCAACCACAATAGGTTTGGGTGGGCCAATACTGCGACCAGGAAAGAAATTGGGGGTGACCAGCTTCAGGAGGGACACGTGGAACACTGGGTGTACCCTCAAGGAGTTGGGAAGGTCCAGTTCATATGCCACATTGTTGATCTTCCTTTTGATCAAGAAAGGACCCAGGTATTTGGGACCCAGTTTCCTGGATGGGCATGCTAACTTGAGATTAGCGGTGGACAGCCAGACAGAATTGCCAGGTTCTAGGACAAGTTCCCCCCGTCTCTTTCTGTCAAAGATCTTCTTGTAGTCTTCCTGAGCCTTGGTCATGGTTTCCTGCAGCAATTTGTTGTTGCTGGAGAAAAAATCCAAGGTTTCAGATACTGCAGGAACAGGGCACTCAGGAAGTGCTCCAGGCAAGAAGGATGGGTGGAAACCATAATTGGCATAAAACGGAGACTGATTAGTTGCTGAATGTAGTGAGTTGTTATATGAAAATTCTGCGATGGGAAGCAAGGAAGCCCAGTCATCCTGGGAGAATGCAGAAAAACAGCGGATGTATTGCTCCAAGGTTTGGTTTGTCCTCTCGGTTTGTCTGTTAGACTGAGGGTGGTAGGCCGAAGAAAAGGACAACTCGATGTCAAGGGCGCCACAGAGGGCCTTCCAAAATCTGGAGGTGAACTGGACGCCTCTGTCTGAGACTATACTGGTCGGGACTCCATGTAGTCTAACGATTTCTTTAATAAAGATGGAGGCGGTCTCCATGGCTGAAGGGGTGCCCTTCATGGGGAGAAAATGGTCCATTTTAGACAGCCTGTCTACTACGACAAAAATGGACGAAAAACCCTCTGATGGTGGGAGCTCAACGATAAAGTCCATTGAAATCATGGCCCAAGGTCTGTCTGGGACTGGTAATAGTTTCAACAGGCCCCATGCTCTTGTCCGGCTAGTCTTGTTTCTGGCACACGTGTTACAGGACTCCACATATTCCTTGCAATCCTTGGCAAGGTGAGGCCACCAAAAGGTGCGTTGGACAAGGTCAGCTGTTTTCCGTGTGCCAAAGTGACCCGCAAGTTTGTGATCATGGCACAGGCTTAGCACTCGTACTTTTAGCTCCTCAGGAACCACAATCTTATTCTTGACCCAAAACAGCCCATCCTTGGTACAGGCTTCAGCAGGTGGAGGCATTCCCAAGGAAGCTCGTCTGATCTGAGAAATCTCCTGTAGAATTAGGAAATTTCCAGAGGGGAGAATGGTGTCTGGGGACAGGGTTCTTTCAGATTCGAGAAACATTCGGGAAAGGGCGTCGGATTTGACATTCTTGGATCCGGGTTTGTAAGTGATGTGGAAAACAAATCGTGAAAAAAAAAGTGCCCATCTGGCCTGCCGGGGTTTTAATCTCTTGGCTGTTCTTAGGTATTCTAAGTTCTTATGGTCTGTGTAGACCAAAATGGGGTGTGCTGCACCTTCCAGGAGATAACGCCATTCCTCCAGAGCTGCTTTAATGGCTAGAAGTTCCCGATCACCCACGTCATAATTTCTCTCGGACGGAGAGAGCTTACGTGAGAAGAATCCCACGGGGTACAGGAGTGCTTTGGCACCCTGTCTCTGTGACAGTACGGCTCCAACTGCAACCTCGGAAGCATCCACTTCCAGGACGAAAGGCAAGGCAGGGTTGGGATGCTTAAGAATAGTAGCTGATGTAAACAGCGCTTTGAGTCTTTCAAAGGCCTCTTGTGCCCTAGGGGTCCAGCGGAACCGGCATCCTTGTTTGATAAGTTCTGTAATAGGAGTAATGATTGAAGAAAATCCCTTAATAAACTTCCTATAGAAATTGGCGAAGCCAATAAAACGCTGTACTCCTTTTTTGTCAGTCGGTGCAGGCCAATCCAGAATAGCGGATACTTTCTGTGGATCCATTTTAATGCCATCAGGAGAAATTATCAGGCCCAAGAACTGGATAGATTGGAGCTCGAATTCACACTTTTCAAGTTTGGCGTAAAGGCCATGTTGTCTCAGCCGGGAGAGTACATTTCGTACGTGTTTGCGGTGCTCCATCAGGGAGGCAGAAAAGACCAGGATATCATCCAGGTAGACGATGACATATAAGTCCAGTAAGTCATGAAAGACATCGTTGACAAAGTGCTGAAAAGTTGCCGGTGCGTTGCACAGACCAAAAGGCATGACGAGATACTCGTAATGTCCGAATCGAGTACGAAAGGCTGTCTTCCACTCGTCTCCTTCTCTTATGCGGATCAAATTATAGGCCCCACGGAGGTCTAGCTTAGTGAAAACGGTAGCAGATCCTAGTCTCTGAAATAATTCAGGAACCAAGGGTAGCGGGTATCTGTTCTTTATAGTGATTTTATTAAGCTCCCGGTAATCAATGCAGGGACGTAAGGAGTGATCCTTCTTTTCCACGAAAAAGATGCCTGCCCCAGCTGGAGACGTGGAAGGACGAATGAACCCTTTCTTCAGGTTTTCATCTATATAGGTTTTCAAGGTGCCCAGCTCCTGCACAGTTAGAGGGAAGATCCTCCCAAAAGGAACTTCGGTACCCGGTAAAAGTTCTATTGGGCAATCATAGGATCTATGTACTGGAAGGGTTTCTGCTCCCTTTTTACTGAACACGTCCAGGAAATCCCGGTATGGTTCAGGAAGATCTGGGAAGAGCTTAGTTTCTGAGTCCATGCACAGGCATTGGGAGGAGGTTAGGGAGGTCCCCCGTAAGCGGTTTTGTCTACAATACTCAGAAGAAAACTGGATTTTGCCCGTAGACCAGTTGATACTAGGGTTGTGAGCCTGTAGCCAAGGTATTCCTAGGATAATTGGGAAGAGAGGAGAGGAGATGACATCTAGACGTAACAGTTCCTGATGTTCCGGGCCAATGGTGGCCAATAAGGGAACCGTTTCTTGGGTAACGGGTCCGGAGCGGAGGGTGGAACCGTCCGCTAGAAAGACTGCCAGTCCTTGGGCTTTGGTTTGAGTGGGGATATGGTGAGTTTCGACAAAAGTCCGGTCAATGAATCCACTGCATGCTCCCGAATCAATGATGACCGGTACAGGGATGCTCCTTCCAGGTAACTGTAAAACAATGGAGAATGTTAAATGGTTACCGGTACTAGGTAGGACAGGCGCACACAATGAGGAAGACGGCAGACACTTACGTCTTTTATTGGGGCATGCTCTTGCAAAGTGACCAGGCTCTCCACAGTACAAGCACAGGTTGAGTGTGCGTCTTCGTGTCTTCTCCTCAGGAGTCAGGGAGGGACGGAGCAGTCCCAACTGCATAGGTTCCGAAACCTCCTGGGCTGGGGCAGATGAGACAAGCGGAGCTTGGTTCGGGGCACTAGGGGCGCTGGGCAACATCCAGGTGAGGCGTGGGTGATTCACGGATCTCTCAGAGCGTCTTTCCCTGAGGCGGCGGTCAATTTGAATTGACAGATTGATTAGCTCCTCTAGTGTCTGGGGTACCCCCACTCGCGCTAATTCATCCTTTAGGGGATCCGACAAGCCCAGCCGATATTGGTGACGCAAGGCTGCGTCATTCCACTCCGTGTCCGAGCTCCAACGCCTAAACTCCACGGCGTAATCTTCGGCCGCTCTGCGACCTTGTTGAAGGGAGTGCAAGGCGGCTTCTGCCGTGGCTGTTAGCTGAGGGTCCTCATACCTCATATAGCTGAGACATGGCTAGGAAGAAGTCACTCAAGGAGTCAAGAGATTGAGCCTTTTGCTCCAGTAGATGGTGGGCCCAGGTTTGAGGCTCGCCTGTCAGCAAGGATATGACGAACCCCACTTTAGTAGCCTCCAGGGAGAACGTACGGGGTTGTAGGGCAAAGTAGAGTTCGCATGCGTTACGGAACGCCCGGAACTTACTGCGTTCTCCTGAAAACTTTTCGGGTGTAGGAACCCTGGGTTCTGGTGGGAGCATCACTACAGAGGGCGCTGAGGCAGGGTTGGATATTGCTCCTGGAGGAGAGGCTGAGAGGGCCTGGACCTGTCCTTCCAGTCTGGTGTAGCCTTCCTGTAGACTTTTAACAGCTTGCGTAAGGCCCGCTAAGTGCCTGCAAAGTTCATCCATGGGGGAGGCCCCCTGCCCGGACTCAGTCATGGCTGCCTGATACTGTCAGGTCCCACACTTACCAGACAGGTGAGTCCGCTTGGGCAGAGGGTAGGCTCCCTTACGTATCCGATTCGGGGCCCCTGGTAGAGTAGACAGGAGGCCCGCGAATGCGGAGTGGTATGAGGGCCTGAAGTTAGAGTCCTGGAGCACTGTGGTCTGGCAAGCAACCGGTGGGACTTCAGGCTGGATAGAGCAGATGCTGAGCAGGAGCTAATCAGGCTGGTCACACACAGGCAGAGGTCGGCAACGGGCTGGCAGCAACGGTACAAGGGATAAGGCAGAAACGAGGTCAAACAAGCCGGGGTCGGGTTCAGGCAGCAGTCAAGGAAGGTCCAAAGGCAAGCCGGGTCACAACGGGTAAACACTACGAGGATACAGGAACACAAGATGATCACGGGACAAGGTACAAAGCTGTTTGATCAGGCAGCACCGGGTCAGTGCAGAGGCAGGCTTCAAATAGACTGATTGGCGCCAAAACGCCGCGCTCGTGCGCGCGCCGATTCGCCAAGGCGCGCCGCGCCCCCGCACGCGCCCGAGCGCGCCCCCGACACCGGCGTGCACGCCCACACTACCGGGCATGTCAAAGGTAACGCCCGCAGGCGGACACGTGCTAACGCGGACGCGCGCTAGCGCGAACGCGCGTACGCACGAATGCCCGGACGCCACCCCGCACGCCACGGCCGGCCGGCCCAGACACACCGGCGCCCCCAGGGACACGCGCCCCAGCACGGACAGGGACACGAGCGCCAACGCACCCAACCAGGTAACCTTTCTGACATCACCAATGTATGTATGTGGATTGTGGGCTGGTGGTGGGTGTTTTGAATAAGTCTTTTTTAATATTATGTTGGAATGCTTTGTAAGAATAATGACTGTTAAGTATGTTTCTATAATCTTGCAGATAAAAATGTGATGTGTTGCCTGTTATACACTGAAAGTAAAGCTGTGTCCACTGTAAGGTTTTGTCAAATTTTAGATTGTAAGCTCCTATGAGCAGGGTCCTTAAAATCCCATTGCTAAATGTAGCACCATATATCCTGTCCAAATTTTTTTGAAGCTAGTAAATGTACATTTTTTTTTCTGCTGGTAAAAAAAAGTACATTATTGAGCTTTGTTGTGGTGTGTTTTTTCTTCTTCTTTTCTTTCTCTTTAGTTTTTGTGGGTGGTGGTGGTTTTGGGAAAGTTCAATATCTTTTATATCTTATTGCAATATGTATTTGTGCACCAAAAAACGAATCTCTTTGCCCTGGTTCACATTGATGCTACTTTAAAATCGCACTACTTCACTTGAAGTAGCGCGATTTCAAAGTAGCAAGGTCAGCGCGATTTCATTCACCATTGCTTCATAAACAGATGTCTATTGAAGTTGCACCTGAGATCGGCAAAAGTAGTGCAGGAACTACTTTAGCAAATTGGTGCAGCGCCACAAAATGGGTGTTGCCTTGATTGTAACAGTGCCATTGCTGCCAATATTCATGCAAATTGATCTCTCAAATCGCATTACAAATCACTCCAATGTAAACCTAGGCTTCTGCACACCTGCAAGTAAATGATAAAGGTGGAATCTTTATATATAACAGCTGTGGAGAATTGCAGGTAATGAATTCAGCTGTATAACTATGGGTATTCTGAATACTAAACCGCCCTTTATTCAAAAATACCTCCACTGCGCCACTAAATGAAGTGTAACTAAATAACAATGTGATTAAGTGAATAATCACCTAAATACTATGAGAGAGCTGCCCCTTTAAAATAATTGCAAATAAATATTATTTGATCTCATATATCTGTTCACCTATATGATCCTTCTTCCAGATATAAAAGAAAAAATATGAGGGGCTCACACCCCCCAAGTGATGTAAAATAAGTGAACTACAATTAAACTAAATATTACAGACTGAAATCTAGTATATGTATAAACACGTGAACCTATTCATATACACGGTGCTTGCACACCCAATCTATAACCATACATAATTTAATTCACCATGTGTAAAAGGTGGAAAAATCTGTGCCAATGGTGTACTATACTATTCATATAGCATAGAACTACCATATAATGTGATGTAAATAAAGTCAATAACTGTAAATATACATAAAACCATAAAAATGTAAAAATATAAAAATCAGTCCAAAATCATGTGACAAAAAATCGTGATAAAGGTTGTGACAAAAAATCTATAAAAAAATCTTCAATGAATGCTGAAATCTTGATAAGTGTTTGACTCCACGTATCCTTCACCTCACCACCGTGAAACGTGAATCCACTCCCAAAAGAAGCTCACTCGCCGATTTTTATTGCCAGCACTCTCATGCACGGCAAAACACGCTTGTTTACCACACTCCAGGGTAATCAGATATACGAATATCCCACAGTGTTTGATATACCGGTCCACATGAAAAACAATTAAAGTGCTCACATAGCGTAAACCAGCGCGGCAAGTTTATTAAAACCACTACAATCTTCCAGAAAATCACTCACATTTTAAAAGATTTAAAACAGCAGCAAATGCAGTGTAGCTCACAGCAACTTCAACAATCAGTGGATGAACTCAAAACACAAATGGTCACGGCGGACCCGAGGTGTGCTAGTGCTTGGACTCACAGTCTCTTCCCCTTCCTCGGTAGTGCGCCGTGAAATCAAACCACCCTTCCTCCGATGCAGCTATCAGCGTTGCTCGTCACATCTCACAGCCACGCCCCCGACATGTTTCGTCATAGATTTGACTTATTCATGGGATTGGCTGGATAGGCTGCCACTCATCCCTTATATCTCCTCCTCACTAGCGTCCCATAGGCTAGTTAGTCTGCATGCGCACATCTCGTGTCCCCGCTCTAATGATTACTCAGAGGCTACGGAGCGCCGCTGTTCAGAGATGAGGGTTGCCTTAAAAATAATTTGGACTGATTGCAACATGTATATCACATGGATGGCTTACCCTCAGTTATACCTACATAACAGTGCAAGTGGTTCAAGCGCGGAACCGTCATACCTGCACCTGAGATGTAATCTCATTCATGTAGTGCACAAACCACTTCCTTATTACAATATGCAATAAACAGTGACATATTTATTCTATAGTTTCCACACTGATTACTACATTAATCCACAAATGGATATGTAATACTGGATCGCAAACTCATCCAAAATCACACTTCAAACCGTGGATGCCTATAATATATGACATACTTAATTTAAAACTTTCTAAAATTCATAAAAATCAATGAAAAATCCCTCCAATCTCAGTAAGATACCAGATGACTTTTAACATGGTGAGAATCTATCTTATTGTATTTAAACTACATTCCATATGTATGACAACCTAATATTAAAAATTATCTATTATATAATTATATGGGAACTTATCCATATAGGGGAACTTACTTACTAAGCAACCAGGGGAAAGTATCAGCATCCTTATTCGTTATCACCTCCCCTTCTATTTTCCTACTCATTTGTGGTATCACTCCGAGAATGAATCCATTCTCTCCCCCGTTATTTAGGGCTAATTCTACTCTCAGGTATGCTCATATTTTACCCACAATTACCACCAATGTCAAAGTACATAAAGATACCTTCGCCCTTCACCCAGGGATTTCTCTCATCTAGGTTACAGGAAAATCTCAAATATTAATAAAAAGTTCATAGGTGCATATATGTACCTTACCATAATGATTATTTAATCATCCGAGAAACTGCTATTAATCACCCTTTCTTTAAATTAAAAGTTATTTATAAAACAGTTCAAGTCCAACTCTATGTTTAACCCCCTAGGAGTTAAACTTTTCAATAAAAAGATCCATCGAGTTTCCCTCTGTGAAAGATCTCTAACTCTGTTGGACCCCCTTCATGATGGGTGGACCACATCAATTCCGCAAAATTGTAACAGGGAGGGGCCCTTCTGATACTTTTCTTTAAAATGCAGGGAGACACTATGGTATTTATAACTGTTCTTGATATTGGTTAGATGTTCTGAGATTCTGATCCTCAACAATCTCTTGGTCCTTCCCACATAAAGTAGGCCACATGGGCACCACATCAGATATACAGCATGGGAGGAGTTACAAGAGCTGAATTCCTTGATTTCAAAGGATTCTCCTTCTCTGTTAGTTACACTTGTTACCCCTCTGTGACTTACTTTTACGGTCCTGCAGCATATGCATCTCCTGCAGCAATAGAAACCCTTAAAGTCCAGTCTCAGATCATTCTGCCCTGGCGGGTCAAGAATTTTCTTAACCACATGGTCACCAAAACTCCGAGCCCTCCTATAAATAAATTTTGGTTGGTTCGGCAATATTTCTCCTAAGTGTCTATCCTTACGCAGAATATGCCAATGCTTCTTAAATATTCCCTCAATCTCTCTATACTGGCAATGATAACCTGAGATGAACCCCAACTGGTGTTGGTTATCATTTGATTGAGGAACATTTTCCTTCTCAAAGCATTGTTCCCTCTGTGTTTGTGCCACTTCCTGGATGATCTTGTTCAATACATCAGTATCATACCCCTTTTGTACAAATTTATTTTTTAGGATCCCTGCCTGTTCATAGAAATCATCTATCTGTGTACAATTCCGACATACTCGTAACATCTGCCCTTTTGGGATGTTTTTTATCCATGCTGGGTGGTGACCACTTCTTATTGACAAATGGCTATTACGATCTGTCGGTTTGAAGAAAACTTTTGTTTTTAATGTATCCGAACATCTCTCTATTGCTACATCCAAGAAATTGACCGTGTTGTTGCTGATCTGGTATTCCAATCTAATATTGTTGGGGTTATTATTTAGTTCCTGTAAGAACTCAACCACAGATTCCTCCGTGCCCTCCCAAATAAATAGGAGGTCATCAATAAATCTCCGGTAAAATAGAACTTGAGGCCACCTATGATTAAACACCTTCCTGTCCTCCCACTCAGCCATAAACAGGTTGGCGAGGCTGGGAGCATATTTCGCTCCCATCGCCACGCCAACCTGTTGGGAGTAAAAATCACCATTACACCAAAAATAATTATGGGATGTGGTGCCCATGTGGCCTACTTTATGTGGGGAGGACCAAGAGATTGTTGAGGATCAGAATCTCAGAACATCTAACCAATATCAAGAACGGTTATAAATACCATAGTGTCTCCCTGCATTTTAACCACCTCAATACAGGGCACGTACACCCCCTTCCTGCCCAAGCCATTTTTCAGTTTTCAGCGCTGTCGCACTTTGAATGACAATTGCGCGGTCGTGTTACACTGCGCCTTAATTAAATTTTTATCATTTTTTTCCCACAAATAGAGCTTTCTTTTGGTGGTATTTGATCACCTCTGCGGTTTTTATTTCTTGCGCTATAAACAAAAGAAAAGGGACAATTTTGAAAAAACACAATATTTTTTACTTTTTGCTATAATAAATATCCAATTTTTTTTTTTTTTTTAACAAATTTTTTCCTCAGTTTAGGCCGATACGTATTCTTCTACATATTTTTGGTAAAAAAAAATTGCGATAAGCGTATATTGATTGGTTTGCGCAAAATATATAGCGTCTACAAAATACGGGATAGATTTATAGCATTTTTATTATTTATTTATTTTTTACTAGTAATGGCGGCGATCTGCAATTTTTATTGTGCCTGCGATATTGCGGCGGACACATCGGACACTTTTGACACATTTTTGGGACCATTCACATTTATACAGCGATCAATGCTATAAAATTGCATTGATTACTGTGTAAATGTGACTGGCAGGGAAGGGGTTAACACTAGGGGGCGCTCGAGGGGTTAATGTATTACCTAAGGAGGTGATTCTAACTGTGGGGGGAGGGGACTGACTGGGGGAGGTGACCGATCGCTGTCCCTATGTACAAGGGACACGCCATCGGTCTCCTCTCCTCTCTGACAGGACGTGGATCTGTGTTTACATGCACAGATCCACGCTCCTGCTGTGTTACCCGGCAATCGCGGGTGCCCGGCGGACATCGCGGCCGCCGGGCACGCGCACCGGGTCCCGAGTGACACGGCGGGCGCGCGCGCGCGCCCCCTAGTGGCTCGGGAAGGCGAGGACATCATATGACGTCCTCCCAGAATAACAGAAGCCTCGTCCAGCCGTCATATGACGGTGGGCGGTGGCTTAGCGGTTAAAGAAAAGCATCAGAAGGACCCCTCCCTGTTACAATTTTGCGGAATTGATGTGGTCCACCCGTCATGGAGGGGGTCCAACAGAGTTAGAGATCTTTCACAGAGGGAAACTCGATGGATCTTTTTATTGAAAAGTTTAACTCCTAGGGGGTTAAACATAGAGTTGGACTTGAACTGTTTTATAAATAACTTTTAATTCAAAGAAAGGGTGATTAATAGCAGTTTCTCGGATGATTAAATAATCATTATGGTAAGGTACATATATGCACCTATGAACTTTTTATTAATATTTGAGATTTTCCTGTAACCTAGATGAGAGAAATCCCTGGGTGAAGGGCGAAGGTATCTTTATGTACTTTGACATTGGTGGTAATTGTGGGTAAAATATGAGCATACCTGAGAGTAGAATTAGCCCTAAATAATGGGGGAGAGAATGGATTCATTCTCGGAGTGATACCACAAATGAGTAGGAAAATAGAAGGGGAGGTGATAACGAATAAGGATGCTGATACTTTCCACTGGTTGCTTAGTAAGTAAGTTCCCCTATATGGATAAGTTCCCATATAATTATATAATAGATAATTTTTAATATTAGGTTGTCATACATATGGAATGTAGTTTAAATACAATAAGATAGATTCTCACCATGTTAAAAGTCATCCAGTATCTTACTGAGATTGGAGGGATTTTTCAATGATTTTTATGAATTTTAGAAAGTTTTAAATTAAGTATGTCATTTATTATAGGCATCCACGGTTTGAAGTGTGATTTTGGATGAGTTTGCGATCCAGTATTACATATCCATTTGTGGATTAATGTAGTAATCAGTGTGGAAACTATAGAATAAATATGTCACTGTTTATTGCATATTGTAATAAGGAAGTGGTTTGTGCACTACATGAATGAGATTACATCTCAGGTGCAGGTATGACGTTCCGCGCTTGAACCACTTGCACTGTTATGTAGGTATAACTGGGGGTAAGCCATCCATGTGATATACATGTTGCAATCAGTCCGAATTATTTTTAAGGCAACCTTCATCTCTGAACAGCGGCGCTCCGTAGCCTCTGAGTAATCATTAGAGCGGGGACACGAAATGTGCGCATGCGGACTAACTAGCCTATGGGACGCTAGTGAGGAGGAGATATAAGGGATGAGTGGCAGCCTATCCAGCCAAACCCATGAATAAATCCCTTTCATGACTAAGCCTATTTTTGAAATTTGGTGTTTACAAGTTAAAATCCGTATTTTTTGCTAGAAAATTACTTAGAACCCCCAAACATTATATATATTTTTTTAGAAGAGAGTCTAAAGAATAAAATGGCGATTGTTGCAATATTTTTTATCACACGGTATTTGTGCAGCGGTGTTTTAAACGCAAATTTTTGGAAAAGTGACACTTTCATGAATTTTAAAAAATCCAAACAGTAAAGTTACCCCAATTTTTTTGTATAATGTGAAAGATGATGTTACGCCGAGTAAATAGATACCAAACATGTCACCCTTTATAATTGCACGCACTCGTGGAATGGCGACGAACTACGGTACCTATGAATTTCCATAGGCGACGCTTTAAAAATGTTTTACGGTTACCAGGTTTGAGCTACAGAGGAGGTCTAGGGCTAGAATTATTGCTCTCGCTCTGACGATCGCGGCGATACCTCACATGTGTGGTTTGAACACCGTTTACATATGCGGGCGCGACTTCCGTATGCGTTTTCTTCGCTGCGCGAGCTCGCGGGGACGGGGGCGCTTTAAACATTTTTTTTTTTTTTTTTTTATTTATTTTATTTATTTTTGTACTTTTATAAATTGTGTTTAAAAATTTTTTTTTTTTTTACTTTTATTGCTGTCACAAGCAATGTAAACATCCCTTGTGACAGTAATATGTGGTGACAGGTACTCTTTATGGAGGGATGGGGGGTCTAAAAGACCCCCCATCCCTCCTTTACACTTCAAAGTATTCAGATCGCCGAAAACGGCGATTCTGAATACTGTGTACTTTTTTAAATTCGGCGCCATTGGCAGCCGAGTAAACGGGAAGTGACGTCATGACGTCGCTTCCGCGTTTACAATTAGAAGGCTGGAACGAAGCCGCTCACAGCTTCGTTCCAGCCCGCCCCCAGCCGCCGGAGATTCCCGAATGGACACCGGGCCTCCCGATCGCACGGGAGGCCCGGTAACAGCGGCGGGAGGCGGCGGGAGGGGGGGATGTCCCCTCCCGCTCCTCCGGTATAACAGCCGAGCGGCTTTTAGCCGCATCGGTTGTTATATTCGGGTAGCCGATCGCCCGCTGAAAACAACGGTACCGGGATGATGCCTGCAGCTGCGGGCATCATCCCGGTATAACCCCGGAAAGCCGAGGACGCATATGTGCGTTCGGTCGGCGGGAAGGGGTTAAGTCAAATCTATGACGAAACATGTCGGGGGCGTGGCTGTGAGATGTGACGAGCAACGCTGATAGTGTTTTGAGTTCATCCACTGATTGTTGAAGTTGCTGTGAGCTACACTGCATTTGCTGCTGTTTTAAATCTTTTAAAATGTGAGTGATTTTCTGGAAGATTGTAGTGGTTTTAATAAACTTGCCGTGCTATGTGAGCACTTTAATTATTTTTCATGTGGACCGGTATATCAAACACTGTGGGATATTCGTATATCTGATTACCCTGGAGTGTGGTAAACAAGCATGTTTTGCCGTGCATGAGAGTGCTGGCAATAAAAATCGGTGAGTGAGTTTCTTTTGGGTGTGGATTCACGTTTCACGGTGGTGAGGTGAAGGATACGTGGAGTCATACACTTATCAAGATTTCAGCATTCATTGAAGATTTTTTTATAGATTTTTTGTCACAACCTTTATCACGATTTTTTGTCACATGATTTTGGACTGATTTTTATATTTTTACAATTTTATGGTTTTATGTATATTTACAGTTATGAACTTTATTTACATCATATTATATGGTAGTTCTATGCTATATGAATAGTAT
Source organism: Aquarana catesbeiana (assembly GCF_042186555.1). Taxonomy (NCBI): domain Eukaryota; kingdom Metazoa; phylum Chordata; class Amphibia; order Anura; family Ranidae; genus Aquarana; species Aquarana catesbeiana. The sequence continues at coordinate 381,468,444 of NC_133326.1, read as the reverse complement.
AGTACACCATTGGCACAGATTTTTCCACCTTTTACACATGGTGAATTAAATTATGTATGGTTATAGATTGGGTGTGCAAGCACTGTGTATATGAATAGGTTCACGTGTTTATACATATACTAGATTTCAGTCTGTAATATTTAGTTTAATTGTAGTTCACTTATTTTACATCACTTGGGGGGTGTGAGCGCCTCATATTTTTTCTTTTATATCTGGAAGAAGGATCATATGGGTGAACAGATATATGAGATCAAATAATGAATTCAGCTGGTGGATAGGCAGTGTTGTATGTGTCAGCTTTAGTTCACATTGGTGTGATTTGACATGTCAAATCGGTGGCAATTGCACCGTTTTAATTGGTGCGACTTTGGGGTGCAATCAGGGCCGGTGCTAGACTATTTTGCAAAAAAAAAAAAAAAAACACACTGAATGGCTTTGTGCAGTGTCATTAAATAATAGCACAACACACTCTTTGATCACAGATCCCAGTGTGTATTGTGTGACAATCTGTCAGTGCACTTTCTAATTATTTCACTGTGAACACCAGGGCCTGATTGCAATTGCGACCTTTGCGACCCTGGCCGTTTGGACTGGATTAAGAGCATCATGGGCCTGGTGCTGAGGATTATGGTGGGCTCTGGATCATGAAGCCCCTTGCCCTGTATGATACATTAAAATTTTCTCTACAGCCCCGCCTTAACCATCACTTGTGCCTAGGAATTCTTTCCATCACCACCCATTGCACCTGGGACCCCTTTCCTCATCATCTACTGTGCCTGCAGCCTCCCTTGCCTTACCACCCACCATGCCTGTAGCCCTCCTTTATTGCAGAAATACTACAGGAGATGGTCAGAGACTGCAGACATAGTACAGGAGATGATCAGAGACTGCAGACATAGTACAGGAGATGATCAGAGACTGCAGACATAGTACAAGAGATGATCAGAGACTGCAGACATAATACAAGAGATGGTCAGAGATGGCAGACATAGTACAGGAGATGATCAGAGACTGCGGACATGGTACAGGAGATGATCAGAGACTGTGGACATGGTACAGGAGATGATCAGAGACTGCGGATATGGTACAGGAGATGATCAGAGACTGCGGACATTTGTACAGAAGATGATCAGAGACTGCAGACATAGTACAGGAGATGATCAGAGACTGCAGACATAGTACAGGAGATGATCAGAGACTGCAGACATAGTACAGGAGATGATCAGAGACTGCAGACATGGTACAGGAGATGATCAGAGACTGCGGACATGGTACAGGAGATGATCAGAGACTGCAGACATAGTACAGGAGATGATCAGAGACTGCAGACATAGTACAAGTGTTTCCTAGGCTAGCAGTGACCAGTGTGGAAATACATTGATCACTGCACTATGTGTAAACAGGAGTTTACAAGATATAACAATGGGCCAAAAAAACAAAAGTCATTTCTCAAGCACAGGAGGACAGTAAATGGTTAACAGGTCTGAAAAGCTCCCAGCCTGACCAGATAATTCCTTCAAAGATAAATAAAAGGTCAAACAAATCCTGGATGGAATATATAGCAATAGAAAGAGCTGAAGTTGCAGAGTCTTGCAGAAGTCTAATCAGCATTCTCCTGTCCTGTGTTCAGTGTAAATAAAAACACAGATAAGAAGCAGTGTGAGAAGATGGAGGGGAATCCCTCTATCAGTGTGATCACTGCATATTCTACACACAGGACAGGAGAAGGAGAACACACTGATCAATTTCTGCAGTCAGCAATGCAATGTGATCTCATGTTTGATCTCTATACCTTCTTCATCATACTCAGGTATGTCGGATCCTCTCCATCCCACCCTGCTCTGGCCACTAGCATCTTCTAGTCAAACGTGGCGGGCTGGGCAATCTGATTGGCTAAGGAGGTAGTGGGAGGCGGAGCAACTTAGCAATCACGCCCTCCCACTCAGAAGAGCAGCGCTATTGGCTGCCTGCCCTGTTACACAGACGTCTCTTTCCCTCCAGCATGTGTGAAAGCCGATGGGAGGGAGAGGGGAGAAGCTGCACACCGCACTGCAAGGCTACCACCCGCACCAAGCTCCTTGCTGTCTGGGTCCCCTATCAGCGGCTCTGCCGGGAGCTTGGGGGGGAGGCAAGGGTCAGATGCGCCCCTAGGCGGCAGTGCGTCCTAGGCGGCTGCCTAATTCGCCTAGTGGGTGCACCGGCCCTGGGTGCAATATGTATTGATATCAGTGCATAAACCTGCACAGATGTCTCTAAAATTCCCCCTGCAGTCGGGACTGACATGCGGCGAATGAAATTGTGTGATTTCAGCTGAACGATTTCCTCCCTCTGTCAATGTGAACCAGGGCTCAAACTGGGCCTTTTGTTTTTGTCATTCACCTGCTGCTAACCCAGGGACACCATTTCTTATCGAACGCCTTTAAATATTATAAGTAGAAATACAAATTTGCATATCTGCAAATAAACAAAAATAATATAATTCTAATCGTGGTTGCGATCAAAAGAGTGTGGTTTTGCCTTATGACCCAGAAATAAGTCATTGTAATCACCCGGAAGTTCCTGTGCTGGTCAGGATCTCCATTTAGGTGGACATGGCGAGGTCCCTCTTTAGCAAAGAGGAGGTGCTGCTCATTGTCCGGATAAGGGTATTATATGTACTTGTGCTTAATCAATGTGGGGTGGATGTGGTAGTTAGATTTGGTGTGGGTGGGGTTCATTGATTTGTTTGGCATCCCCACACATTTGCTTCTGGCCCATGTGCACACATCACTTCCTGCATTTGTTCTGCTGATGTAAATGCAAGTATAAATGAGAGCTCCTTTCTATTAAAATATATATGACTTGTTTCACAGTTGGGCGACTTTGGACCTCCGAGTTGCTTGACAAGTTGTACCCCATGATTCTTAATGATAACTAGGGATGGACCGAACACCCCCCTGTTCGGTTCGCAGCAGAACATGCAAACAAGCAAAAAATTAGTTTGAACACGCAAACACCGTTAAAGTCTATGGGACACGAACATGAATAATCAAAAGTGATAATTTTAAAGGTTAATATGCAAGTTATTGTCTTAAAAAGTGTTTGGGGACCCGGGTCCTGCCCCAGGGGACATGTATCAATGCAAAAAAAGTTTTAAAAACTGCCGTTTTTTCGGGAGCAGTGATTTTAATAATACTTAAAGTGAAACAATGAAAGTGTAATATTACTTTAAATTTCCTACCTGGGGGGTGTCTATAGTATGCCTGTAAAGTGGCGCATGTTTCCTGGGTTTAGAACAGTCTGACAGCAAAATGACATTCAAGGAAGAAAAAAGTAATTTAAAAGTGCTAGCCCTAGTGCCGGCTATTAATGAATTATCGGTCCCGACAATACACATAAAAGTTCATTGATAAAAATGGCCCGGGATTCCCCTACAGTCCATTAACAGGCCCTTTGGGTCTGGTATGAATATTAAGGGGAACCCTGAACCAAAATTTAAAATAAAAAATGCGTGGGGGTCTCCCCAAATTCCATAGCAGGCCCTTCAGGTCTGGTATGGATTTTAAGGGGAACCCCGCGCCAAAATTTTTTAAAAAATGGCGTGGGGGTCCCCCTAAAAATCCATACCAGACCATTATCCGAGCACGCAACCTGGCAGGCCGCAGGAAAAGATGGGGGGATGAGAGAGCGCCCCCCCTCCTGAACCGTACCAGGCCACATGCCCTCAACATGGGGAGGATGTCCCCATGTTGATGGGGACAAGGGCTTCATCCCCACAACCCCTGCCCAGTGGTTGTGGGGGTCTGCGGGCGGGGGCTTATCGGAATCTGGAAGTCCCCTTTAAAAAGGGGACCCCCAGATACCGGCCCCCCCTGTGTAAAATGGTAACGGGTACATTGTACTCCTACCATTTCACAAAAAAAGTGTCAAGAATTGTAAAAAAACATGCAGACACAGCATGGGACAAGTCCTTTATTAAAAAAGAAAAAAAATTCTAGCGATGTAATCCTTTCTAGTCCCGGGATACGGAGAAAGACGCCACCACAACACAATCAGCCTCCATGGGTGGAGACTGCTGAATGACCCTAGACCTGCCGTGACAGTTCTTAAATAGCTGAGGGCGGGGCCACTTTTGACGTGCGCAGATGACCCCGCCCCCCTCTGACACAACGGGGGAAACACCGCGGGGTTACCCAGTGACATGTACAGGTGACCCCGCCCCCTCTGATGCTACAGGGGGTTTCTGTGGCGTCAGAGGGAGCGGGGTCACTCATACATGTCACGGTAACCCCACTGCATTTCTCCATTGCGTCAGAGGGGGGCGGGGGTCCCCCACGCACATCACGGGTGGCCACGCCCTCAGCTATTTAAGAATTGTCACAGCAGGTCTAGCGTCATTCAGCAGCTCCTCCCATGGAAGCGGATCGTGTTGTGGTGGCATCTTTCTTTGTATCCCGGGATGAGGAAGGATTACATCACTAGAATTTTTTTTTCTTTTTTAATAAAGGACTTGTCCCATGCTGTGTCTGCGTGTTTTTTTTACAATTCTTGACACTTTTTTTGTGAAATGGTAGGAGTACAATGTACCCCTTACCATTTCACACGGGGAGGGCGGGATCTGGGGGTCCTCTCGTTAAAGGGGGCTTCCAGATTCCGATAAGCCCCCTGCCCGCGGACCCCCACAACCACCGGGCAAGGGTTGTGGGGATGAGGCCCTTGTCCCCATTAACATGGGGACATCCTCCCCTTGTTGATGGCATGTGGCCTGGTACGGTTCAGGAGGGGGGGCGCTCTCCTGTCCCCCCCTCTTTTCCTGCGGCCTGCCAGGTTGCGTGCTCGGATAAGGGTCTGGTATGGATTTTTAGGGGGAGCCCCACGCCATTGTTTTTAAATTTTGGCGCAGGGTTCCCCTTAATATCCATACCAGACCTGAAGGGCCTGGTATGGAATTTGAGGGGACCCCCACGCCATTTTTAAAAAAAATTTTGGTTCAGGGTTCCCCTTAATATTCATACCAGACCCAGAGGGCCTGGTAATGCACCGTGGGGGATTCCAGGCTGTTTTTATCAATGAACTTTTATGTGTATTGTCGGGACTGACAATTCATTAATAGCTGGCACTAGCGCTAGCACTTTTAAATGACTTTTTTTTTTCCTTTTAGAAATGTCATTTTGTTGTCAGACTCTTCTAAACACGGGAAACATGCGCCACTTTACAGGCATACTATAGACACCCCCCAGGTACGAAATTTAAAGGAATATTACACTTTTATTGTTTCACTATAAGCATTATTAAAATCACTGCACCCAAAAAAACAGCCGTTTTTAAAACATTTTTTTGCATTGATACATGTCCCCTGGGGCAGGACCCGGGTCTTCAAACACTTTTTATGGCAAAGAACTTGCATATAAATCTTGGAAAAATGGATTTTGCAGGTTCGAGCCCCATTGACTTCCACTATTCCAGCATATGTGACAGGCATTATTGCCAGCAATAGCGCTGCTTTCCATTTGCATTAGCGCTCAGTTTCTGAGAGTTGAAGTCTTTCTGGCCTTTTTTGAGCGCTATTTTTTGGCACTGCAGGATAATTTTTTGGCGCTATAGTAAATGACCCCCTAAATGTTTTAGCATTGTAAAATATAGCTTAATGTGAATAACTTTTGGTGTGATTAACCAAATGAGCTGAAAATTTCAGAATATGTTGGCGTTGATAGAGTCTTCTATTGTATGAAGTTTGGGGGAAATTGGTTAACTTTTAGGCCTCATGCACACTGGACATTAAAATAACGTTATAAAAATGTCAGTAGCTTTGCACTGAGTCTTTCAACTTTTTTTCAGCTTTTTTCAACGTTTTTGCAATAGCGTTTTTTAGCGTTTATTAGCGTTTTTAGCATTTTTCCGCGTTAACGTTTTAGCGGGGTTTTTTTGGATCAAAAACGTTAAAAACCGATGGTGAGCATTGTTTTTGAGTGTTTATCGATGTTTATCAGTGTTTATCAGCATTAGAGCGTTTTTGCAGCTTAAAAACGTCTCTCAGAAACCACTAGTTTTGGGTTTTTTTTGAGTAGCAGACTGCTGCATCTGTAATATATGTAACAAGGACCCAGGCCCCCTTCAGTCCAATGAGAACCTCCAGAGCCATGAGTTCTCAACATCCCTCCACATAGAGTGGGTTGTAAGGCATAGTAGGTGCAGAGCATGTCTTTGGATTGTGGTGAGGAACCCACACAGAGAGAAGATATAAACTTCAACACAAGCATTAGCATGTTGGGGAATTGAACCAGCAACCCCAGTGCTGCTAGACAGAAATGCCACCCACTTAGCCAGCAGGCAGCCTCTGCAAAGTAGATTCATGGGCGCCAAACACCTAGGGTGTGCCACCTGTCCAGGATTCACCCGGACAGTTCGGGTTTTTAATCATGTGTCAGGGTTTCAGTCCACCTGAGACCCGGACATATTACCCAGACCAGGCTGTGGCTCCCCAAGTAACCGAGATAGTCATATACAAAACCGTTGCTGCTGTAGGCGGCTGTTTGGCCTCACTGAAGGGTGATGATGTCAGCAAGGGCAATTTGGCCACACCCACTAGAGCCCCCTGTGCGTTACATTACGCGTCTTTCAGTGCAATTGATTGAGGTTTAGGCACATTATGGTAAATTAAGCTCTTTACATTAAATGTTTTAGCATTGTAAAATATAACTTAATGTGAAAAGCTTTTGGTGTGATTTACCAAATGAGCTGAAAATTTCAGATTATGTTGGCATGGGTAAAGCCTTTCATTGTGTGAAGTTTGGGAGAAATTGGTTAACATTAAAGGTCTTTTTTTTGTACGTTAAGCCACATTAAACTCCCTAAAAAAACAAGCTTAATGTCCCTAGTTTGCCTTGTGGAACACTGAAATGCATGAAACTTATAGGGTAGGTTTGGAAAGGTAAAAACTTAGGCTGTGCAAAGTTTCAGGGCAATTGATTGAGGTTTAGGCACTTTATTAAACGTTAAGCTACATTAAGCCATTTTCACATTAAATGTTTTAGTATGTCCCTCCCAACTGTCCTATTCCTGCTCCTGTTCCAGGACACCTCTCAAGGACCGTGTAGAGAGAGGCACCTTCCCAGTTCCCGAGCTCCATTCTTGAGTTCACCCCCCGCAAAAAGGGGGTTCCCTCAGACCACGACAGTCTAACACTCCATCATTCAGTTCTTCCACCTGACAACTCCTCCCACAGCAGGCTGACCATGGGTATATATAGGAGGCCTTTCCCCTGCCAATCCTAGTTGGGGATTGGTCAGGGCTCCCACATACACCCCATGTCACTCCAACTCTCTGCCCTGCCTCTTTTCCAGAACCTTCTGGAAACCAGAGGAGGCGCCCAAGAGCTGAAACACATGTCAGTCACCTGCTGCTAGGGTTGTCCCGATACCGATACTAGTATCGGTATCGGCACCGATACCGAGCATTTGCCCAAGTACTTGTACTCGGGCAAATGCTCCCGATGCTTCCCCGATACCTAGACTGTCAGCTGTGATCAGCGCGTGGGGGAGTTACAAGATTCTCCCCCAGCGGCTTTCAGCTGCTTTAGTGACAGACAGCGGTGATCGCTCACAGCTGACTGTCACTGCATCCTCCTCCGTGCCCCCTCCTTTCCTCTGTCCTTCTCAGCTGTCCCCTCCGTTCTGCTCTTATCTGTCCTTATCTGTCCCTCTCAGCTGTCCCCTCGTTCTGCTCTTATCTGTCCCCTCGTTCTGCTCTTATCTGTCCCCTCCGTTCTCCCCTTCAGTTCCTCCGTCCTCCCCCTCCTCCTTCCTTTGTGTATGGATAGAGTCAGCTGACTCTGTCCATTCACATAACTGAAACATTGTAATCTTCTGTGATTACGATGTGTCAGTTTATGAATGGAGAGAAGCTGCGGTCTTCTCTCCATTCATTCTCAGTGCAGCTGACGCTGCAGAGAAAGGGACTGGGGATTCTCTATCCTCTGTCTCTTTCTCTGTCTCAAGGGGGAGATATCAGAGGTCTGTTAAGACCCCTGATATCTCACCAAAGCCCCCCAAAAGGGCTGATTAAAAAAAAAAAAAAAAAACAATAAAGAATAAAAGAAATATTATTGTAAAAAATAAAAATTGTAAAAAAAAAAAATAACACACACATACAACGTTCACCCCCTCCCCCCCCCCCCCCCCCCCCCAAAAAAAAAGCAAGCACTGTTAAAAAAAAAAAAAAAAAAATGAAAAAAAAAACACTGTCACGTGACATTAAAAAAAAAGTATCGGTAATCGGTATCGGCGAGTACTTGAAAAAAAGTATCGGTACTTGTACTCGGTCCTAAAAAAGTGGTATCGGGACAACCCTACCTGCTGCTACACTAAACCACTCCCCTGCCCCAGATTAAAACAAACAGGCCTAGCTCACAGCATAGGCCTGCCTAAATTTACCTGCGCTGGCAGTACAAAACACACCCACTACTCTAGCACCTACCTACCTATGGTAGAGGGTGCTAGATGTTTTTAACAAAACAAGCTGTCCTGCACATGTAGCAGTTGAAGGGTTGAAATAAACCATTTAACACTGACAAGTGTTCTTACGGTAATCACCCTCCCACCAGACTCACAATGCTGCTGTCCAAAGGTGTCTCTGTTGCTTCTTCATCCATAGTGTAGGCACTATAAAAAAAGAGGTTTGTTATTGGCCAGAACACCAGGTGAAAACAGAGGTACAAAGCATAAAAAAGGAAACCAATGCAAATAGCACATCTAATAATTGGTAAGCTACAATATATTATATTTTGGGTTTTGGGTTTTATACCACTTTAAAAACCAAAACTTTCATGTCTTCTATAGGATAGTCTAGTTGTAAGAAGTACTAGAACCCAAAAATGTGTGGGACTTTAAGTGTACCTCCTTGGGTGTAATTGACACAGACTCATAACGTATATAAAAATAGAACCATTTTATTAAAGATATCACAAATATTAAAAATAATCTTAAATACAAATCCACAATTTAGCCAACCACAGTGATGTTTATCCTGGCTTTGGGATCCGATTAGTTGGCTGACTCGTTTTGCATGCAAACCCGGTCAGGGGGAGGAAGGGGGAAAGAGAGAAACCTTATATACATTATGAGTCTGTGTCTACTGAACCCAAAGAGGTACATTTTATGTCCCACACATTTTGGGTTTTATTATTTATTGTATCGGGGATGGTGCCTCCTGAGGATAGATATTCCATAACACTCTATCCCCACACACAAAACTTGGACTAGTTGTAAGAAATAGTAAACATTAAAACCGTGACAAATCAAAGTAGATCACATGACAATTGTACACACTGGATGGCTTTAATTCATGCCATTCATTGTGTACTATTGGGTTGATCTTTGCGATTGTTTACAGTGATCACATGTTACAGACAGTGCTAATCACAGCCCATCTGTACCCTGTGATTAGCTGTGGCCAATCACAGCTAATCCCAATAGTAAACACTGAATGAATAGTTTTCCTTCTGAAGAATGGTTGCTTATAACAGTAAAATGTACTGTTATAAGCAATCATAGTGTGTATAAAAAAAAAAAAGAAAATTACCTTGATTACCTTCCCAGAGTAGTACAGTGTTACTCTGGTAACACTGTATTGCTCTGGTCACAGTATAAAAAAAAGTCATAAAAAAAAAGAAAAAAGTAAAAAATATTTTTTTTGTTTTTTTCTACATACTGTCACCAGTCAGTGTACATCACATGCTGTACTGTACTGGTGACAGTATGAAAACAAATTGTGAAAAAAATATATTTTTAAAAAATGTTCATTTTCCAAGAAATTGTGACAAAAAAATGACAACTTCAAAAAACTTGTCATGTCTGTTATTAAAGACCTTGGACTGTCTACCTCCAAAAAAAAAAAAAAGGTAATATGGGGGATATTTGTACCATTACGGCTCTATGCTAAACTCTCTAACCCACATCTTCAATCTCTCCCTCTCTTCTGGAATCTTCCCCAACTCTCTAAAACCTGCTCTTGTCAGACCCATACTTAAAAAGCCCTCACTGCACCCATCCAATATTAACAACCTACGCCCCATCTCCTTGCTCCCCTTCTTATCCAAACTCCTCAAATGTCTGGTCTACAACTGACTGAGCGTTCACCTCGCTGATAATAGCCTTCTTGATCCCCTTCAGTCTGGATTTCGTCCTCAACACGCCACAGAAACTGCTCTCCTAAAACTAACAAATGATCTACTAACGGCCAAAACCAGTCGACACTATTCTGTACTCCTACTCCTGGACCTCTCTACTGCCTTTGATACGATTGACCACCCCCTCCTCCTCAAAAAACTCCATGCCTTTGGTCTCCATGACTGTATTCTTCGCTGGTTCTCTTCCTACTTATCCAACTGCACCTTTAGCGTTTCTTACAACTCTACTTCCTCCTCTCCTCTTCCTTTCTCAGTTGGGGTCCCTCAAGGTTCTGTTCTTGGACCTCTCCTATTTTCAATCTTCACCTCATCCCTGGTTCAGCTGATGGCATACCATGGCTTCCAATACCACCTCTATGCTGAAGACCCCCAAATCTATTTCTCTACCCCTCAGCTCACTCCCTCTGTCTCCGCACGTATCACTAAATTACTGTCAGTCTGGATGTCACACCACTTCCTCAAACTCAATCTATCCAAAACCAAACGTATAATTTTTCCTCCTCCATATGCCACTTGCCCTGATCTCTCTGTCAAAATCAATGGCACAACTATAAGCCCATCCCCACATGCCAAGGTTCTAGGTGTAGTCCTGGACTCTGAACTCTCCTTTAAGCACTACGTCCAATCACTGTCCAAATCCTGCCGCCTTAACCTCCGCAACATCTCCAAAATATGTCCCTTTCTAACCAATGGCACAACAAAGCTCCTAATTCATTCGCTAGTCATCTCTCGCCTCGACTACTGCAACTCCCTTCTCATTGGCTTGCCTCTACATAGTCTATCACCTCTTCAATCCACCATGAATGCTGCTGCCAGACTCATCCACCTTGCCAATCACTCTGTCTCTGATACCCTCTGTCATTCCCTCCACTGGCTTCCGTTCGGCCAAAGAATTAAATTAAAAATACTAACAACTACTTACAAAGCCAACCACAATTTAGCCCCCAGCTACATCACTAGCCTAGTCTCTAAATACCAACCTACTCGTTCTCTTCGTTCCTTTCAAGGACTGCTCTCTAGCTCCCTTGTCACCTCCTCCCATGCTCACTTCCAGGACTTTTCCAAAGCCTCTCTAATCCTATGGAATGCCCTACCCCAATCTGTCCGCTTATCTCCTATTCTATTAGCTTTTAGACGATCCCTGAAAACTCTTCTCTTCAGAGAAGCCTACCCTCCCCACACCTAACAACTGTTTTTTCATTTTCTCCATCAGCTTATCCCCCACAGTTATTACCTTTTGTTTCCACTTGACCCTCCCTTCTAGATTGTAAGTTCTAACAAGCAGGGCCCTCTGATTCCTCCTGTATTGATTTGTATTGTAAGTGTACTGTCTGCCCTCATGTTGTAAAGCACTGCGCAAACTGTTGGCACTATATAAATCCTGTATAATAATAATAATAATAATAATGCATTACATGCTGAGATTTGTAGTTCCTGATTTATATAAAATACAGTGTACTTTGTCTTGGTGCAGCATTTATTCTTCCAATGTATAATATACATTGTGACAAAGTTTCCTTTTGTGATTTAATGCACATAGTGAGGTAACACCATCTCTGTTTAGCAGGTACACATCATTGCTTATTTGCCCATGGAACATTAAATATAGCATGTCACTAATTAACAAATAAAATAACAGTTTATTCATCTATACATAAAAATCTTAGTACATATGAAAGCGATTGGTTCACAATTGAAAGCTGATTTACTACATTCCTGTATGTATCTACTGTATGTAAAGTATATATTATGTTTATATATCCATTATGTTAAACTATTCTCACAAGTGTTTCCATACATTCAGATCGATAAATTGAATGCATCCCTTATCTCAACGCATAGGTCTTTATAATAATGTTTAATGCTTTTTATGCTGACATATCTTGTTGAATAAATAGTTTGATTATTATCTGTTTTCCACCACTGAGACATATCTCAAAACCTCTGCAGTCATTTTCTAAATTTTCAAAACTCTGCTCTAAAAGAAATTGAGCAGCGCAACTAACATTCTACCATATTCAGTCATTTACCATTTAGTGCAGCCTATCAGTGTCCATCAGGTTATAAAACCTTGAGACCCCAACTGGTGTGCTCTCCTTACAATTAGCTGAAATGTAATTATAGTAGTGTATTTATATGTAACTTTTTAATTACATGTAATGTACATTTTGCAGCCATTTGTTGAGCTTCATCTCTCAGCTGAATGGCAGTATTTACAAACATTACACAGGTTTACTAGTCGCCGCTATCAATCTTTGCCTCCAAAAGGTCATGTTTATGTTGGCAGCCATTAACGATTTTACTGTCCCATGACTGCCAGCCATAAACTAACATGGCAGCCAGAGGGGGCAGTACATATGACATGGTCACAGCAAGAATGATACCACATGCCATGTTTGGCAGACAATATAGCCATTGAATATGGCCTATTTAAGTCTAAACATAGTCTAATTTAAGTCTAAGGCACGCCACTGCAACGAGGTATGGCAAACTTTTAATGCTTAAAACAGACGTCCAAAAGGCAACATATCTGCCATCTAAAAAGGGATCTACTATGCATTGCTTTTCAAAGCACACCATCATACCCTCATTCCTTTCTAGCCAATTGGTGCAGAGATATCTGCATTTAAATGCATTCAGCAGCTTCCCTTCCCTCCTTTCTCATTCTCCTGTGCTGAGCCAACAAGACTTGCCTTCAGTGATCTTACAAGTGTTATGCACAACAGCATGTACATGTGAGACAGAAAGAGACTCGGATTCAGCTGTTTCCTTTATCTTATTTTGCTGGTTTTCAGCAGCTACAATGTATAACAGCTGCACTTCTCTCTGCTCCTTTTTCCACCTGATGATGTACAGTTGTGAGCTGAGGAAATAGCACTGGGATAATTATTTATAGCAGGGCCAAAGCTACACATCCCAAAAATCATGCATACATTAAGCTAAAATCCACATAGCTAAAGAAGTACAAGAGTGCAGATTCTGTATTGATACCGGTGCTCTGTGCTATGCCCTTTCTTACCAGACAAGTGCATAAAGTTAAATGGCCCAGCTTGAAAATGACCAATCCATTTCTGGCAGACAGACAGGCACCAGACTTTTTATTTTTTTGTTTACAAAAGTTTATTTGAAAGACACATAATAAAACGGTTGCAGAGTACATCAATATGGTTTAACATGTGTGGGAAATAAATGTAGAATATACAAAGTTGGGTAATTAATGAATAGAATACACTGAAGACGTTGTATAAAGATGTAAGGGAAATATAATACAAATCTGATATAGTAGGATGGGTTACATTATTTAATCATTAGAGTATAGAGGATATGTTATCATAAAAATCAACGATATAGTAGAGTGAATTTTTAGTAGGGTGTGAAAAATTATATGCGTTGAAGGTCTGATAAGGACCAAAATTTCCACTTCTCATTATAGATATGCATAGTGTCAAATAGGGTATGATGAATTCTTTCTGAAAGTCTAAGTGATTCCATTCTAGATTCAACCTGGGGCCATGGTAGGTTTTGTGATTTCCAGTTAAAGGCTATCATCCAGTGTATTGAGCTGATTAGAGAGTGGATTAATCTATTACAAGGAGTTGGGACATCTGGAACTGTAGCGTATAACAGGCATATTTGGGGGGATAGGGAAATTTTTTTCTTAAGAGGGTTTTCTAGTATGTTGATTAACTTATCCCATATTGGTTTCAAATATTCACAATCCCAAAAGATGTGGATATAACTACCCTCCAAGAGACAACCTCTGAAACAGTTCGGGGAGGTTGAGGGGTAGAAGGAATGTATCCTAGATGGAGTCATGTACCACCTGATGTGAAGTTTTATTGGGGATTCTCTAAATGCAGCAGCGCCATTACTTTTGCGGAGGTTTTTAATCATCTTGGTCCACGAGTCCATTGGGAATGAGCTATCAATCTCTGCTTCCCATCTAATCATGGGGCCTGTTTTTTCGGGTTGGAGAAGGTTATTGAGATTGCTATAGAGGAAGGATATCAGTCCCTTGTCTCTAGGTGAAGAGATACAGATGTGTTCGAATAAAGTACTAGGGGGATTAACAGATAATGAGTAGTATGTAGAGTAGAACTCGCGGATCAAGGTGTACTGGTGATATTCCGAAGGGGGGAAATTAAATCTGGATTATAGTGAGGCGAAAGATGGAAATTTAGAGTTGAGTGTGATAGATTTTAAAGTGGTAAGATTGTTTTTGATCCAGTTGTAAAAGGGAGTGTGATCAAGTAAAGCAGGCGGGAATCTGGGGTCTCCCAAGAATGAGGCTAATGGAGGGGTTGCAGAGAGGAGTTTAAAGTTATCTTTGATTCTATTCCAGAGGAGTATAAGTTGGGCAATTAAAGTGTTTTTTTTATTAAGAATATGGTGTAGTTTTGTGTTGGACCACAAAATTCCTCTGATATTCAAAGGATGAATAGAGGTGGATTCAAAGGTCAACCAGGAGACATTTGTATCAGGGGAAGACCACTGAGCCATTTGTACTAATTTGGTTGCTAAGAAATAAAGCCAAAGGTTGGGAAGTCCCAGCCCACCCCTATCTTGTGGTCTATGCATAAGATTGTAACTACATCTGGGTTTTTTGTTGTTCCAAATAAATCTATTAATTTCACGTTGTAGGGTTTCCAGTTTTGTTTTGGGTACATTAATGGGAAGAGCTCTAAAATAGTATAATAGTTTTGGAAGGATAGTCATCTTAAAGGCACAAATCCTTCCGAGGAAGGAAATATGGTAAGAGGACCAGGTTTTTAACAGTGAATTGATTCGTGAGAAAAGGGGAAGGTAGTTGCTTTTATATAATAGGTTGTGGGATGTTGTGATATTAACTCCTAAGTATTTAAAGAGTGTGAGGACCAAAGGAAGTTGAAGTTTTTCTTCAGAAGTGAGGTTAAGTTTGGAGGGCTGTTTATAGGTAGAATGGAGCATTTGTTAGTGTTAATAAAAAGACCAGAAAGTTTATGGAATGAATGGAGATCTGAGAGGAGGTTGGGTATTGAGATTAGTGGGTCTGTTAAAAATAGAAGTGCATCGTCAGCATAAAGACTGAGTTTAAAGTCATATGGAACTTTTTGATAGCCTTTGATATTAGGGTTATTTCTGATGGCAACTGCAAGGGGCTCGATGGCTAAGGCAAAAAGGAGGGGGGAGAGAGGGCAGCCCTGTCTGGTTCCTCTGCTTAGGGGGAAGAAATCTGAGTTATTCCCTGGAATTCTAATTCTGGTTTGGGGTAAGTGGTAAAGAGCGTTAAATCCATGTATAAATTTTTCTGATATGCCGTATTTAGGTAGAAGGTGATTTAAGTAGGACCAATTAACGCTATCGAAGGCCTTGTGGATGTCAAGGCTAAGCAGATATAGGGGGCGAGAATGGAGGTTGGCATCTTGAACAATGTTTGTGACAAGTCTAATGTTATCGACTATTTGTCTGCCTGGGATAAAGCCCGTTTGATCCGTATGGATCAGGGATGTGATAACCGTAGCAAGCCTGTTTGCCAGCAATCTGCCAAATAACTTGAGGTCGTTGTTGAGGACTGAAATAGGGCGAAAATTTTGGGGAAGGGAGTGGTCCTTTTCATGTTTAGGGATTAATGATAGGTTAGCCAGAAGCATATCTTCTGGGAAGTGACCACCTGATAGGATATAATTGAACATTTTGGTGAGGCTGGGAGTCAGTAATGAGGAAAATTTTTTATAGTATGATGTGGTGAAGCCATCTGGGCCTGGTGCTGTCGATGTTTTGAGGGATTTTATAATGTTGAGAATTTCACTGTCTGTGCATGGGTCGTTCAGCAAAGAGGCCTGGAGTTGGGTAAGCTTAGGGAGTTGAAGGGAGTTTAACCAGTCTAACGTGGTGGGAGGTGGGTGTGTTTGGGGGCCAGAAAGGAGGTTTTTAGAACGAGGTGAAAATTTTAAGGACATCTTGGGGGTGCGTTACGATATTGCCTTTCTGGTTTCGCAGTTTATAAACGTGTGGGGGTTTAGTGTCTTGATTTAGTTTCCTGGCAAACATTGATGAGGAAGAGTTACCATGCAGTAGGAATTTGGCTTTAGAAAATCTGAGGGATTTCTCTGTGTCTTCAGAAAGTAAAGTGTTTAGGGTTTTACGTTTTATTTGAATGAGATTTACTATATCTGGGGTAATATTGTAGTTTAATTTAAAATATAGATCATGCAGTTCTTTGGTAAGACATTTAATTTCCGTCAGTTTAGATTTATTTCTGGCTGCGGCAATGTTAATCAGATGACCTCTCAAAACAGCTTTGTGGGCTGCCCAGACTGAGGTAGGGAGAACCTCCTCTGAGGTGTTTGTGTGGAAGTATTCTTCTATATGGGTATTTATTTGTTGGACAGTGGAAGGGTTAGATAGGAGTGAATCATTGAGGCGCCAATTAAAGGGGGTGGGAGTCATGCCGATATGGGAGGTATCAAACTCTACTATGTTGTGATCTGACCATGGGCATGGGTGTATGTCTGTTTTAGAGGAATTTGCTAAAAGGATTGGTGTGCAGAAAATATAGTCTAACCTGGCAAAACAACCGTGGGGGTGGGAATAGTGGGTATATGCCCTGATACCAATATTATGGGCTCTCCAGGAATCAATTAGCTGCAGTTTGCTAAGAGAGCGGTTTATAGTTTTACTAAAAGCTTTGGAGGAGGGGGCCACTTTACTTCTATCAAGAGCAGGGTGTGCAGAAAGGTTGAAGTCGCCTCCGATTATCAAATGAGGTGAAATATATTGTTCTAGTACGTTGAAGAATTTAGTGAAGAATGTTGTCTGGGCCTCGTTTGGGGCATATATAGAAGCTATAGTGATATTTTTTCTATTTATACTGCCCTTCAATATGATGAATCTACTGTCTATATCTTTGTAGATAGAATGGGGTTCAAAAATTATGGAATTTTTAATAAAAACAGCGACACCACGAGATTTGTTGGAGAATGTAGTGTAGTGGAATTGGTTGAATGATTTGTCAAAATATTGTGGGTGATTGGAAGTAGAAAAGTGGGTCTCTTGCATTAGTATTATGTCTGCACCCAATATTTTGTATTGTTTGAATGCCTTTTTACGTTTATTGGGAGAATTAAGGCCTTGGACATTATGGGAGAATACTTTAAGACCCATATTTATTGAGGATGATAATTCTAATTATATAGATAAGGATCGGTATATACCAAAATAGGGGAGGGAGCACTAGTGGGATGATGTTGAAGTAATAGGTTATACGTGATTTCATAAATCGAAATGAGATCAATAGCTTTGTATTAAAACTTGAATTCAATATATTATTACAATGAATAATGGTTGTTAAACAATTGGAATTACCCAAAATTGAATGGTCCGCAATAAAAAGTCTTCCAAAAAATATAATATTTGCATAAATTGCCATAAGGGCTAAAATACCAACTATTAAAATAACAAAGAAAAGGGGACTGAAGGACTTAAAGTCGTTCAGCCTTGTAAATTTTTTCAAAGGACTGGATCGTCCAAATTCCGCCAGCGGGGGGTGCAGCACCCCACTAGGGGAGGTTAGGGCCGCAGGCCCCTCTGGCAGAATGGGGGTCAAACTAGCGACGGCGGATAGGCCAGGCAATTTGTAAAATAAAAACTAGGTATGAAACCAAAAAAGGAGATTAGTGCATGGTAAGAACACTATATAAATAACATTAGCGTATCCCTAAATGGTATAAATCCTCAAGAAGTAAACGAGGAGAGCATTTTTATAATAGGTTATATCTCTCTACCATTTCCCTCCTTTATCTGGGTTAGAGAATCACATCAATAATGTCTAATCTTAAGTAGAGAGAGTGAATATAAGAGCAGGATACCTAAATAGGTGAAAGAAAAAACCAAAGGAAAGAACCTAAACATTATATAAAAAAAAATTAGAACATAGGAACATGGGAGCTTCGCTTCTCAGCCCCACCACCCCCCACTGTATCCCCTTACAAACTTATTCCTCCTAAAAAAAAGAGTCCATGAAAAAATTAGGACGAAAAAACAAAAATAATAGTATTCGTCTGGGTAGGATCTTGAATAATTGGTCTGCTCCAAAGTTCTGAACCAGAGTTGATTGTAGCATCCGTAGCATATACAGTAAGCATGAGGGTTTACACTTCGCTGGGGAGTTAGACAGGGGAGAAGGGCCGAAGCTGAGGTTAGAAAACCATCCTGTGAAAGTGACCGCTAAGTCGCAAGCTTGGTTGCTGTATAAACAGATCAGGCGACACGGTCTTGGGGAGAGTGTTGTTGCCATCTTCTTTGATCTCTTGGGATGCGTCTGGTAGAAGGAGTGGACCATATAGGTGAGGATCTAGGAGTGGCGGGTAAACGCTGTGATGGTTGTGGGTCTAGCAGTCCTAGTTTAATGAGTAAATCTTTTCCTTCAATGACATTGTAGACCGTGTAGGAATTGCCATTATGGGTTAATGACAATTTGAACGGGAATCCCCATCTGTACTTGATTCTGGCTGATTGAAGGACATTTGTGACTTCTTTCATTCTGCGTCTTCGGTCCAAAGTCGCAGGGGAGATATCAGGGAAAATCTGCAGCCTTGTTCCATCTAATTCTATGGATGGGGAATTCCTGGCAGCACGCATTACATCTTCTTTGGTGAGAAAGTCCTTCATACACATTATTATATCTCTTGGAGGTTTATCTGCTGTAGGTTTTGGGCGCAGAGCCCTGTGCATTCTATCACATGCAAAAGCAGAGAGAGGTTTGTCTGGTACGAGATCATGGAATAGCTTTGTAATGACTTTATTTATGTCTGTGACTGACTCTGGAACACCACGCACTCTTATATTGTTTCGTCTGTTCCTATTATCGAGATCTTCGATGTGAGCCTGCATGAAAGAAAAGCTGTCTGCCAAAGTTTCATAGTCTTTTCTGAGGTCATTATGTGCAATGGCTAGTTCATCATGTTTGGCTTCTAATAGGTCTGTGCGGCCTCCTATACTGGCAATCTCCTGTGAGAGAGCAGTGGTAGACTTGTGAATCTCCCTTTCTAGTTTGTCCACAAATCTATCATAGATTGCAGAGAGGCTTGCATCTAGGTCTGCTTTGGAAAGGGGCTGAGGGTACTCACTGTCTTTAGTTGTATGCTCCGGACCGCTGGAGGCCGCATGGTGGCCGGCGCCATTTTGGGTCATCCTCCTCTCCATACTAATGAGGTAGTTTGTGAGGGTATGTTGGGAGCGGTTCTGTCGCTCCTTTTTGCCGGATGGCATGCACAGATTGATCCCGCGGGGGTGATCGGTCAGATGGTGGTGTTTTTAGCTGAGAATAGCCCCGGGTATCGTGCCTGGCCTGCCTCGTCAGACGGAGCTCAGCAGCGTCCGTCCCGCATCGCGCCGCGCATGCGCCCCAGGCACCAGACTTTTTAATGTACCGCGGAGGAGCTTGTCTGTCTCCCATGTGGTTACAAAATGCATTATTCTTTTCCAGTAAACTGATGACTTCAATATTTTGCACAGAATGGGCATACAGATCAGATGTTCTGTCAACCTTCTGACTTTACCCTCTGAGTCTTTGAACACACAGCCAAGCAACCAGCTTTTTTTAGAAAGAGATCAGCAAACACACATTGATTTTGCAGTACATATTCAGTGTAATTTAAAGTACCATTCAAAGGATACATTTCAAGCTTCAGTTTGAAAGATTGCATAAAATAATTCTGGAAGATGCCTGCTGTCCATTGCTGAGATTTGAATGTTGATTTTCTTTATTTATTTCATAGGAAGCTTTCTGCTTACATTGTTACATTGCTTTAAACATGTGCATATAGCCATTCTTTTAATTCTGTATAGAGCAGGGAGGGGTTAAACTCCTGCCAGATTATCTTTTGGCATAATGTCTCTTCACTTCCTATCCCAAAGACAGGAAGTGAGGGGAATTCCCCTCTAAGACAGTTGTCCCTAGAACAGGGGTCCCTATTGGAAGATGTCTCCTTCTTATTGTTTGTTTTTCTTTCTTGGGGCAAACTTTACCATCACCAGGAGAAACAGAGGCATAAAACTCCCCTAATGGGGACTCCCCTAAACTTGACAGATGGTCTAAAACCTTCTTCACGCTATCCAAAACTACAGAAAAGTTTTGCCTAGAGATCCTCTTTAATGTATTCACAAAAGCTTTTGTCAAAAGGATGAGAAATGGACTTCGGGAACACACTAAAATCCCACCATACATTTACTACTAGAATGACTTTCTACAGGTATCCATCAGACTAGAGCCTTCCATCAATGGAATATTGCTCCCCAAATTTAATTCTTCACCACATTTTTTTCCTAATGAAGTAAGGATTCAGTGTAGGACAATGTATGTCAAACAACAACAAAGAAAAATTCCCAACTTAACTTACCAGCCAACCTGCAACAAACCAACTTGTCCTGTCTAAAAGTTCACGTTTATGAGTGTGTTTTTATAACCTTATTATGAACCTAATCTCCTCTACTTTTGCAATTCCCTGCCTGCCCGATGGGTACATGGTGACACTGTTGTAAATTTGAACATCTGGAAAAATCTCTTTTTATCAATGTCTGCATATGTATACTTTATTTAAAGCCATCTTGCTTGTTCATTGGTTAACAGTTTATGGTTTTCCATGCAGCAAAAATGTCATGCTTGTGATAACATATGTTGTTAACCTAAATTAAGATTTAGTGAATGAGGAAAGTTTAAGGTGGAGAAGCACAAGCCTAGAGATGTTAGGAAAATAATATTTTAATAGTGTATGTAGAAGTTTAAATACCTTGATCCAACATCTACCTAGCGTGGGGCAGGTCCATCAGATGTGAAGCACATCACCAGCAACATTACAGCCTCTAAAACCCAAATTGGAGTGATCAGGATGTATGCCAGTCTGGTCGGTACCACGTAACCTTGAGTAAGAACCTTGAAAGGAATTTTAGTTACAAATACAATAGTAGAGCATGGGTAGACTGCACTGAATGTGTTGCCAATCCTCTAAAGTCTTGCTACTTTTAAGGTCATTATCCCACTTGGAAATGTAGAATGTTGATTTACTTAAAGCTGAACTGGGTAATTTTTTTCCCCATATAGTAGGGCTGTGCCTGCACTGCACAGGTTAACTGCTTGTTTTTTTTAAAGGGGAGTAGAGAGCAGAGATATACTTACCTAGTCCTTCGATCCTCCCAGCACAAGACCAGTCCCTGTGGCTCCCGTACCCCTGTGGTCTTGCAGTCTCGTGCAGTGGACTGTTCCTTATGTCATCACGCCCATAGACCTGCTCTAGATGTGAGGAGATCAGGAACAGCCCACCACTGGATCGTGGAGGTACAACGTTGGCAGCTACAGAGGAGGATTGGGTGAGTATAAGCTTTCTGGTCACCCCTAGACAAAACAAGCAGTTAACCCATGCAGTGTGGGCACAGCCCCACTGCATGGGGAAACTTTTTTTTGCCTGGAGTTGGGATTTAAGATATTTACTTGTGAGTATATTATGGTGATCAATTTAGATGGTGGTATATGGTAACATGTATGTTAAAAGATTGATAGTTATTTATTTATTTTTATGGTTGATAAAAATGAAACTAGATGAACTTGTGTCTTTTTTCAACCTGACTAATTATGTAGCTATGTAATGTCGAGAAGTCAAAATTAAATTTGCAAATTTTGTAAATTTCCTGTATGGGGAGCTTGAAATTTGTCTCTGATTTCAGCCCAACTATATACAGGTAAATGTTTACTAGGGGTGAACCGAACACCCCCCCCCCCCCCGGGTTCGGTTCAGTTCATAGCAGAACATGCGAACAGACAAAAATGCGAACACCGTTAAAGTCTATGGGACACTAACGTAAAAATCAAAAGTGTTAATTTTAAAGGCTTATATGCAAGTTATGGCCATAAAAAGTGTTTGGGGACCCGGGTCCTGCCCCAGGGGACATGGATTAATGCAAAAAATGTTTTAAAAACGGCCGTTTTCTCTGGAGCAGTGATTTTAATAATGCTTAAAGTGAAACAATAAAAATGAAATATTCCTTTAAATATTGTGCCTGGGGGGGTATCTATAGTATGCCTGTAAAGTAGCGCATCTTTCCCATTTTTATAACAGTGCCGCAGCAAAGTGACATTTCTAAAGGAAAAAATGTAATTTAAAACTGCTCGGGATTGTCGGATCCCGGCAATATAGATAAAAATACCAAAAAAAATGATGTGGATGTCCCCCCAAAATCCATACCAGGCCCTTCAGGTCTGGTATGGATATTAAGGGTAACCCCGCACCCCAAATTTTTAATACTTTTTATACTATACGGCCTGCCCTATATATTCTTGAGAAAATTGGGCCTTAGGTGTTGGTGGTACCAGAACACTGTAAGCCCTCACAGTTACTCTTATTGCATGCAGGAACGGGCCCTGCTGTGAAATGTTATATCAAAAATTGTAATTACATGCCCCTGTTAAACATAGGCAGAAAAATTGGGCTTTGGGTGGTGGTGGTGCCACAAAACTGTAAGCCCTCGCAGTTACTCTTGTTGGGTGCAGGAACAGGCCCTGCTGTGAAATATTATATCAAGAATTGTAATTACAGGATGAGGATGAAGACGGCTTTGTTATCTACTCCACCAACTCTTCTGCATGTTGTGGCTCAATAACATGGCCAGCAGCAGCAAAAAAGGACAAGCGTGCCCCACGGCCACCTGCAGAGAATGCACCATATCCACGACTACCACTGTTGACTGTGGCCTATGAGCATCTGCCTCTCCTTGGAGGCCTTCCGGACATGATGTATTTTGTTTTGCAACAACACACTACACTGTATTAGATACTGTGTACACTGCCTGAAGTGTATTAGAAAGTGTACAAAGGCTGCACTGTATTGTATACTATGTACACCACCAGAAGTGTAGTAAAAACTGTACACACTGCATTAGATACTGTGTATACCGCCTGCACTGTATTAGCAACTGTACAATGGCTGCACTGTATTGTATACTATGTACACCACCTGAATTGTAGTAGAAACTGTACACACTGTATTAGATAGTGTATACACCACCTGCACTGTATTAGCAACTGTACAACGGCAGTCACAGTGATCTTTGGGTTCTTCTTTACCTCTCTCACCAAGGCTCTTCTCATCTGATAGCTCAGTTTGGCCAGACGGCCAGCTCTAGGAAGGGTTCTGGTCGTCCCAAATGTCTTCCATTTAAGGATTATGGAGGCCACAGTGCTCTTAGGAACCTTAAGTGCAGCAAAAAAATAGTTTTGTAACCTTGGCCAGATCTGTGCCTTGCCACAATTGTCTCTGAGCTCTTCAGGCAGTTCCTTTGACCTCATGATTCTCATTTGCTCTGACATGCACTGTGAGCTGTAAGGTCTTATATAGACAGGTGTGTGGCTTTCCTAATCAAGTCCAATCAGTGTAATCAAACACAGCTGGACTCAAATGAAGGTGTAGAACCATCTCAAGGATGATCTGAAGAAATGGACATGAGTTAAATATATGAGTGTTACAGCAAAGGGTCTGAATACTTAGGACCATGTGATATTTCAGTTTTTCTTTTTTAATAAATCTGCAAATATGTCAACAATTCTGTGTTTTTCTGTCAATACGGGGTGCTGTGTGTACATTAATAAGGAAAAAAAATGAACTTAAATGATTTTAGCAAATGGTTGCAATATAACAAAGAGTGAAAAATTTAAGGGCGTCTGAATACGTTCCGTCCCCACTGTATATATTAATACACTGCCTGCACTGACTGAATATAGAGTAAACACTGAAAATATAGTGTCTGCTAAATAAAGAGTATATATATATATATATATATATATAAAAAAGCCCCATAATACACTGCAAGCATAGGTGTGTGCACAGGGTGTGCCGGGTGTGCCCAGGCACACCCTAATCACCCCATGCGCATTAGTGTTATCGCTCTGTGTAGCAGCAGGAACATGGGAAAGATCTCCTCTTACTGGCTCTGCCATAAGAGAAGTGTCTATGATCTTCTCTTTCACTGTGCCGGCAGGGAGATCAATGTGGCGGGGGCATATATGTGTAGGCACATACACATGCATGTGTGTTTGAGCTTAAGGGTGCACACCCTAATGCAATAGGCTGCGCACACCTATGACTGCGAGATTGCAGTGCATTGCTGTATGATGATTGGCCAAAGCATGCACCTGACCTGCATGCTTTGGCCAATCACAGTGTGCTCCGCTGAGAGAGCCATAACTGGCCAAAGGCAGGGTGCCTTTGGCCAATCATTGCTCAGGAGGACTAAGTCCACGCCCCACACTATATAAGGCTGATTACAGAGCGGCAATGTGTTGTGTTGTTGGCGTGGATGGAGAGATAGTTTGAGTTAGATTAAGCAGGCAGGTTATTCAGTTAGTGGTAGTGTATCTCAAGTTGTTTTCTAATTAACCAAGTAGGGTAATTTGGCACCTTTTTATAGATAGTCTGGTGATTTAGTTGGCGTAAAATTTCATCCTCATAGAACTGCTGGTCCATGACAACTACCTGACCCCCTTTGTCTGCTGGCTTCAGTATGATATCATCCCATCGGCTGAGATTTCTCGGAGCCGATCGTTCAGTGTGTGATAAGTTGTTTGGTACATGATCTCTATAATCAATTTGAGAGACCAGCTCTTTAACTTCTCAAGTGACCTCTTTTACAAAGGTTTCAACAGGGGCATAGGTGGTAGGTGGTACTAATTTGCTTTTCACCATCAGTCCCAACGACTTGCAGTTCAAGATATTATCTATGGGTTCATTCTCAAAGTAAGGTTTTTGAACAAATTGCACCTTCCAATTTGAGAAAATAAAACAGGAGGGAACAGGCATAGTTTTTGTGAGACATAGACCACAGATGATGCGATTACCATTTTTGATGCAATTTCACAGCTATAGCGAGCGTGTATTTAGAATCATCAAGAAGCACTGGCCCCTTTTGAAAAGCTCCTATCCACAAATTGAGATTTTTCAACAAACACCACTAAAAGCCTTTAGAAGGAATAAAATGTTGCGAGATTGGTGAGATCAGAATATAGACCTAGGGAATACTTATCCAAAATCACGTTTCTCGGTAAGAAAAGGAAAGGATGTTTTCCATGTTTAAATTGTATTCAGTGCAAATTAATGCTAAAAGGTGACCACTATGTCCATCCCAGGAATGGGGATAGGGTCGCGATTAAAGGATTCTTTACATTTCAGTCCTCTTACGTCATTTATATTCTCATTTGTCCATGCCAACTAATGTATGTCGGTGAAACCACTCAGCAGATCAAGGACAGAATCGCACAGCATCACAGCACCATAAGGCATGAACAGCCAGGTTTGCCTGTTTCCAGGCATTTTTCAGAAAAAGGACAGCAGGACTTTGACCTGAGATACATGGTGCTTGAAGAGGTTCCCCGAGACAAAAGAGGGGGTAATAGGATACTAAGACTTATGCCGCATACACACGAGCTGACTTTTCATCCAGACTGGCCCAACGGACCGAGTCCGGCGGACAATCCGATCATGTGTGGGCTTCATCGGACCTTCAGCGGACTTTTCCAGTCGAAAATCTGACGGACTATAGATTTGAAACATGCTTCAAATCTTTCCGACGGACTAGAGTCCGGTCGAAAAAATTCGCTCGTCTGTATGCTAGTCCGATGGACAAAAACCTACGCTAGGGCAGCTATAGGCTACTGGCTATCAATTTCCTTATTTTAGTCTGGTCGAACGTCATCACGTATGAATCCTTTGGACTTTGGTGTGATTGTGTGTAGGCAAGTCGGTTTGTTCAAAAGTCTGTCGGAAGTCCATCAAAAGTCTGTCGAAAGTCCGACGGAAAGTCCGACGGACCAGTCCGGTCGAAAAGTCCGCCCGTGTGTATGCGGCATTAGACAGCGTGAAGTTTGGTGGATTAACAGATTACGATCTCTGTATCCAGATGGGATCAATAGGGATTATGATTTGTATTTATTTCTATGAATGATTAGTTAGTGATTTTATTGCATGTCTTTTTGTAGATAGAACCATACTTGATGAACAGGAGACATGGGACTTATTATCGAATAATGGATGAATAATGAATTGGATTCATGATCAGATTGTCTTTAATTATTTCATGATTATATGTGTGTATGAAGAGAATTTAACAGTTAGAACACATATAGATTAACTATGTACAGTTTTAATATGTAGTTTTGTTGTCAGATATTCAGGCGTTAAATCCTTTTCCATTTTCAATGTTTGGCTTTTACCTAAGGTTTTGTTTGATACATTGTTTCAGTCTGATGTTATGCTACAAATACTGGGAGGTAGTACATTAGAATTATCCTAGTGATAAGGGGTGAAAGAAATATACTATGTATGGGGTTAATTGATTTTGTGTGCTTTCAATTTTGAAAGCACAGGATACACCTGTGTGGCAACACCCACTTGTGTTGGTGATCAAAAGAGGGATAGTTGTTGTAGTGTGTTACACATAGCCAAACAGCAACAGCCTGAGGAAGAGCAGGGATGGTCGCAACAGTATACGGTAGCTGCTGATTTATATGACTTGATGACCTGATGACTAGAAGATTCGGTAAAGTATTTGCATCTGGAGAACATGTCCCTTTGTTGTTTTTTTAACAGATATCGGTGGAAGACAGGGAGCCCACCTTGACATCACTCCAGATTGAAACCAGGACTAAGAGAAGGCAGGAACCCACCCGAAGTTTATATATATATAATATATATATATATATATATATATATATATATATATATATATATAAATATACTAGACTGACTGTATATATATATATATATCAAATACACTGCCACTAACTGAATAACCTGCCTGCTTAATCTAACTCAAGCTATCTCTCCGTCCACACCAACAACACTACACACGGCTGCTCTGTAAGCAACCTTATATAGTGTGGGGCATGGACTTAGTCCTCCTGAGCCATGATTGGCCAAAGGCACCCTGCCTTTGGCCAGTTATGGCTCTCTCAATGGAGCACACTGTGATTGGCCAAAGCATGCAGGTCAGGTGCATGCTTTGGCCAATCATCATACAGCAATGCACTGCGATCTCGCAGTGTATTATGGGGTGTTCTGCGGTGCTCGAATTTCCTGCGAATGCCCTATATGTTCAGTTCATTTTAGAACAAACAAACACCTGATGTTCAAGTCCAACTTACGTTCGACTCGAACCGCTGGCTCATCCCTAATGGTTACCATTAATAAATGAGTATACAGAATATATTAGACTTTATGTATTTTACCAACTAAATGCCCCAGGTGATTCCAAGTCGGGTATGAACAACAGATTACCGAGAAGTGGGAATCAGGGTAAATGTGATGAAATTAATTTGTCAAGTTATATATCACCAGATTGTGTTTTGTGAAAGGGCTCATGGATTGAAGTCAGATAACAATTTTTATTTAAAAAAAGGGATGGCTGTGCATGGTAGCCAATCAGCTTCTAACTTCAATTAAGCTTTGACAATAAAACCTGGAAGCTGATTTGGTGTCTATGCAGTGTGTTGGAAAAAATGATTTGTTGTTGGTCACTATTTTGTTCTCACGATGTGGGGATTTTTTTTTACTGGTGAAGGTGCATTCTCTGCATTAAAGTAGAACTATATGCAATACTTTTTTTTCATTTTGGATAGAGCAAGGGAGGGTTATAACCCCTGTCAGATTTTTTTCATTATCTATGTCCCATTGCAGAGATTTCCCTTTACTTCCTGTCCCATATCCAAACAAGAAGTGAGAGTAAATCCATGCAAATGAAGGGAATTCCTTGGGGACCCCCCAGGTCACTAGAACTAGTGTCATCAATTGAAGATATCCCCTATATTCTGGGGAAAACCCAAAATTTAGGATTTTCTTTTACTTTCACTTTCAATGATAATAATAAACAAGGTAAATAGAGAGGGTGAATCTCCATAATGATGGCATAGACAGCAAAAAAGGGACAGGGGTTCTATATGCTATCCAAAACTAAAAAAAAAATGTCTTTAGGTATACTTTAAGGCATAAAACTGTCTGAGTGCAGCTCTCCACCCCCCATCCCTCAGACACCCTTATACTTACCTGAGCTCGTTCTCGATCCAGTGATGTACACAAGAGCAGCAACTCTCTCAGCTCTCTCCCTCCTCATTGGCTCAGAGACAGAAGCGGGAGCCATTGGCTTCCACTGCTGTCAATTACAGCCAGTGACAAGGGAGTGGGGGTCGGGGCTGAGCCATGCTCTTGGTGTCAATGGACACACAGAGCTGGCCAGCAGAACAAGTGCCCCCATACCAAGTGGGAGGGGGACGTCAGGAGCACCAGCGGCTAACCCAAGAGAAAGAGGATTGGGCTGCTCTGTGCAAAACCATTGCACAGAGCAGGTAAGTATAACATGTTTGTTATTTTTAAAAAAATTATTTACAAGCACTTTAAGCTGATGAGAAAGAATTTTGATTTGAAAGAATAGTTTAGTTTTGAATCCTTCTTTGTAACAACTAACATGCATCACTTAATTGAGAGTTGCTGTTTTTGTAATATCTTATCTGTTACTGTATTGGTTTTAGGTTATGTGTTTTTTGTGTAGGGATCAGGTGTGGATTTGCCACTACTATGGGTATGTGGTGAATTCATAGAATTCACAAACTTCAGGATTAGCTAAAGATTTTGCAGGTTCAGTGCCAAATAAGGAACAACCTATAATACTAAGCATAGCCCCCTTGTCAGGTCTGGGAAAATTTATGAATCACAAACTAAACAGTTCACAGGGTCATTTTGACAACAGAGCAGATTTTAAGAAGTTCTTCCCTATCTAATTATTTTTCTGCTTAAATGCTACACCATTGTATACACTGGTAAATGCTTTCCTACACAATACCCAGAATACTTATATCTGTAAGGATAAGAAACCGTACATCCGGCGAAATGTCCACATAGCCTTTGCATTTTCTCTCATTTCTTGAGGTTTGAATTACAATAGTTTCTTGAAATATTGTGTTTATCTAGTATATTTAGTCTCTAGGTATTGCTACCATTTTCTAGCTAGTCTTGTTTCTTAGTGCAGATTTAACCATAGATAATATTTTGTGCTTAGTAATAGTTTTCTGATTCTAGCAATTTCATGAGCACAAACTGCAGTTTTTGTGATTTTCAAATGACGATTTATGGAACTTAGGGCACCACTCATTTCCATTGAGAAAAACAATGAAATCATTTTTGCCCTGACTTTACATTTTCTTTGAAGAGTAAATTAGATTTAACATGAAAATCATTTATCTGTTCACATGGGTAAGTTTTCGTATATAGGTCAATTGCAGTGGGCAAAATAGTTGTATTTTAAACATCATGCAGGGAAGAAGTACAGGGTTAGTGCTTTAAATCTTTTTTAAATGTAGTGTAAAGTGAGTTAAAGTTATGAAAATGCGTGTTAACCTTAAAGGATCAGTTTTATTCAGAAGAATTAAGAAAAGAGCTTTTAGTATAATTTCACATTATTAGTTGTTAAGGAAACCAGAGCAAGCAGCTCTGCTCTCTGAGAAAGCCACACAAATGGGTTCTCATTTTAACAAGTTCTTATGTGGCAATAACATCTTTAAAGAAGAACTTTTAGAAATATTCCTTCACAGATACTTCACTGGTAAGTATATGTTGCAAGTTATACATTATACTTCCATGTTTTCCTCTGACAGTCTGTCACAGTTCTGGTCTTTGATCTAATCTACAGGTAATCAGAATATCTGCACAAGCATCCATGGAGCCACTTACCTACACTTTAAAGCAGGGGTCTTCAAACTACGGCCCTCCAATTGTTCAGGAACTATAATTCCCACCATGCCTAGTCATGTCTGCGAATGTCAGTGTTTTACAATGCCTCATGGGATGTGTAGTTCCGTAACAGCTGGAGGGCCGTAGTTTGAGGATCCCTGCTTTAAAGCTTCAGAGGAGGACTGGAAATTAAAGTTATGAACAGGGATATTGTAAAGTATTAGGATTAGAAGCTCATTAGAAGCTCATTTCAAATGTTAGGTGAGGTTGGGGGATTACTGTTAAATGCTATGTTGAAGGTATGTGTTAATGATAATTTGGAGGGTAAGGTTTAACTTGAAGGGTCATTTTATATGCTGGGGGAGGGGGTAAGGTAGATTCAAGTGTTAGAAATAGTTTTGGAGGTCAGGATCATGGGTGTAACTCACATTTCTGTATGGTTCCAAAAGGCTGATGTCAAATTGTCCTGTGTGAAAAACATACTATCACAGTTGTAAAGTATGGTTTAGTCCTGAGTCTCTAGGCTGGTTCATGTGCTCTTCCTACCAAGAGGACTGAGAGTTACCTTTTGGTCATCAATCACTAAAATGTAACTTTTGGAATCCCCATGAGATAAAAGGTAGTTGGCAAATCAATCCACAGATTTGCATCCATATGTAATAAAAAAAAAAATTTAAAAAAAAATGGGTTGACTTATCAATTAAGTAATATCAGCTCGTTAAAGCGGCATTAAACCCAAAACCAAACATGCTAAATAATTTCAGCATACCAATCATTAGATGTGGTGGATGCATTAGCTTCTTTTATAGGCTTTTTTCCCTTGGTCATCTATCCAGTAACATACTCCCTGTATTAGGGTGCCTTTGCTCTGCTTGACAGAGTAACAGAGACACATTTGGACAGTAGCATTGCCAGTCTGAAAGGGTGTTAGATACACTAAAAAATTGAAGCCAATCTCCAGCTAACAATTTTTAAGAATTTTTAAGAACTCGTTTTGTTCCTTTTGGGATAAAGGTTTTACATAAATAAATAAAAGCTGATCATTGTAAGCACCCCTGTCAGTGGTAAATGGTCTCAACACTCTAACTGCTACATTTGCTGCACAGCTTGTTTTGTTGAAAAACAGCAGATGTACTGGCTGGATCACCAGATGAAATTAAAAGAGCCTAAAAAATAAAACTAATACAGCCATCACATCTAAGAATTGGTAAGCTTCAATACATGTTTGCTTTTGACTTACCTTTAATGCTTTAATGTTTGAGTTTCAAGAATGTAGAGCATACAGTTCAAAACACATTGACTAGGAAGAGTTTCCATTTCCCAATTTATCCTGCCTCAGAAGATGTGTCTGCTATCCAATCAGTATTGTGGATGCAATGCTTTCTTGGATTTCACTATCAGTGCTTTGCAAAGAACTTTATTTCTCTTTTTTTTTCCAAGAACCATCAAAATTAAAGAATGTCCCCTAATTATGGAAAATAATGACAATTTAAAGGAACAACTAAGTGTGGTTGTCTTCAGAGTTGTTAAACCATTTGTAAACATAGATGTAAACGTTTCTATATCTGTACATCACGACTCAAACATATTCATCTACTTTTGTGACATACAGCAAATGGACACATCTGCAAGGTTGTTGCAATACATTTCTGTAAAATATAATATTCTAGGTTATCAGCAGGAACAGGATTACCCATAATACCCGATAAGCATGTAACCTTTTCATTGTTACACTACTTTCTATGGATTATACTCCCTGCTGGATATCCTGTCATATGTGATGATCTTATATAAATACTTTTCCTATACAATGATCCTTGATGTACCTTATAGACACACATCAACTTATTGTAGATAATTTTCACTTCCACAAGCCTGATTTATCTGCTATTTAAAACTGATTTTAAGAATATTTAATGCTTATTTTATCAGCACAGTTGTTGGGGCTGATTGGGCAAGGTACATGTTCACTTTCCAAAGTGAATATTCATTCAACTTAGCAAATAAGATGAAATCGTTTACACTTTAAAGACCAGTAGGGCAACTAAAATATATTTTGTTTGATTTATCTTGCAAATGATTGAGCATTCATAGTGAACACACTTTATTTATTAACATATACTGTTTCAAATGATCATTCACTTTGCTAAATAAACTGCCTCTTCTCCTTTAATCAACCTCATTGTCACATGTCAAGCTTTGATAAAGTAAAAATAATAATGATAATAATTGTAAAGCTAAAAACTGTACCCTTTGTTTTAAAATCCTTTTTCAGTCTGTTGCTAAATAAAGCTAATTCCTTTGTGTTTATTATGTGATTTGCACGAGTTTCACATTCTTATGCAAAATACACTGCTCTCAAATTTTGCTTTCTCCCAACTAGAGATAATAAAATGTCCTTAAATCTTTCATAGATGATGACTTGCCACATGCAGAAATATAAGAGGCTTGTTTTAAATCAGATAATTAGACTATACTGTATTATATAGTTTCCAAGCCCAAGAATAAAAATAATAGTAAGGGCTCCGCGCTTAGGATATAACTACGGTTGCAGCCTCCCCTAATAGACTCCCACAAGGGGCTATAGTAAAAATTAGTTAATGCAAATGGGGAAAATGGTGCTACCTTAAGCCAAACAATGATAACTCAATCCCTTAGTATGTGACAATAAAATGTGTATAGTGCAACAACCAAAGGATGCTAAACTACTCTGAGTAGACCCTCAAGTGGTTGTTTACCATAAACCATCCTATAATGTGACATGTAATGTGTGATTAAATACAACAAACACAATAGTGTAAGATAACATCTACCTTCACAGGTGAATAAAATAAATTGGGGTACCTAATAACCTAAAGGAATTAATAGCTACGAAATAACACCAAATGCCACAGGTGAAAATATATATGTTGGGAAAAAAAATAGTCCAACCACAGAACAAGTAATCAAAAATGGTAACGAGCAAAATGAAATATGTGACTGTTATTTCATGTGTGCACATCAAAAAATAGTCCAATCAAATAAACCCCCCAAAAAAGTGCAATAAAAAAAATGCAGTGTTGCTGTGTTTCGTAATCAACGTCTTCTGGGGCCTCAGAAGATGTTAATTACGAAATGCGTAAGGCGGAGCCATGCACCCACGTCACTTCCGGTACGCTAACAGGAAGCCTGGAACGCAGTTGAAGCACACACTGCATACAGGCCCCTGGCTATTACTGTGTTTACCATAGTTTTTACCCATTGTATGGGATGCTTGATTTTATTTTTATCTGTTTTTTTTTAATAAAATAACCTTTGATACTACACTATGGGAGTCCATATCTCTTCCATATGAGAATCTACCATTGGGATTTCACTGAAGTACCTCTTGGAGCTGCATTTGTGAAATGCTGGATTCAATAAAGGAAAGCTTGGGCATCCTGATCTGGGGAACCGGCTGGAGGAGTCATCAAGGGATGGAACGTCCGGTTATTCCTACATGCTAACTACCCCTGTAGGGGTAATAGGAGTCGGTGAGTGGGGACCTGCAATGGGGAGCACAAGAGTCACCTGATTACCTGAGCACCTTGTCACTTCGAAATTTCCTGCATTTGTCGCAGCAACACAGCATTTTTTTGATTGCACTTTTTTTTTGGTTTATTTGATTGGACTATTTTTTGATGTGCACACATGAAATAACAGTCATATATTTTATTTTGCTCATTACCATTTTTGATCACTAGTTTTGTGGTTGGACTATTTAGTGTTTTTTTTCCCAACATATATATTTTCACCTGTGGGATTTGGTGTTATTTCGTAGCTATTAATTCCTTTGGGCTATTGGGTACTGCAATTTATTTTATTAACCTGCGAAGGTAGATGTTATCTTACACTATTGTGTTTGTTGTATTTAATCACACATTGTCACATACTAAGGGATTGAGTTACCATCGTTTGGCTTAAGGTAGCACCATTCACCCCATTTGCATTAACCAAGAATAAGAATATTTATTACAATTTACCAGTCCTAAGATCTGGTGGCTGCAATAGTTTTCTTTTTTTTTCTTTTTTTCAGGCTCTTTCTTTATTTTCATCTAGTGTTCCTATTAGTAACACATTTTCTATCCTAATGGTGACAACAGTCATTCACTTTACTGTATCCACAGAAGAGCAGCATTTTAACCCTAGGAAAGAACTGCACCTTTCCGCTCTCTTCATCTGTATGACATATGGAGATGTTCTGTGGTTCACATAGGAGAAATGGGCTAACGCTCTTTTGGCATTGGTAGGGCCCTTAAAACCTTCTTGTAGTGCTCACTCTAATCTACAGAGGAATGTTGGAAATGCATCCTAGGCAGATTCCCCTGGCAGTAACAAAGTTTCAACATCAACAAACAATTTCAACTCAGAAAAGGGATGGCCAAAGAGCCTCTCGCCACTGATGCTGTTTAGGTGACCTTAGGTAAACAGTCCAATTACCTGAGGCCAGGCAAGAGGTCACACAACACTCTGGAGCTCCCATCTCAAGTCTGTACTTTTTTCCTTGTTGGAGTATATCTGACAGCCCTCTGAAGTTCTCTCCTTTGTTCACAGTACAGCATAGCACAGCAGCTTGTGGCTCTTTAACTGCTCCTGTCTGAAAGTCACAGGCTACCCTACTCACAGCATAGCTCATAGCAGGCATCACTATGCCACTAAATGACTGACTTCCCACTCTATGGTGGCTAAGACACTGGAGGTCACCTGTGTCCCATTAATCAAGAACAGTGTGCGGGCCAGGCATCTGCATTCCAGTAACCGATGATGTAATTGGTTGCTAGGATGTTGGTGGCCACACAGTCATTGGTTGTTATGGTTCACCATAACAACCGTTGACACTGTGGGGAAAAAAAGGCACAGGGTTCCCCAAAAGAATCCATACCAGATCCCTATCCAAACATGCAGCCTAGCTGGCTAGAAAAGAGAGGGGTAGTGAGCATATGTCCTCTTCTCTGAACACTTTCTCCAGCCAGCAGCTGTATGTAAATAAAGGGCCATGGGATGCTAGCTAAAATCATTGACCAAATATGGTCAAGCATATTTAGTCAATTATGTCCACCAGGATGCCCATTATTTTTTTTTTAAATTTAGCTGCTAGCTAAGGAAATGTAATTTGCAGCAAGAGTCCATTAGGAGCAGATTGTCTTGACGGGTATCAATCATTGTGATGCATGTGGATGTACTGTATATCACTGGACAACATGATTGACGATGGATTAAAATCATAAGGGATTGTTTTCTTTAGTTTTTTTGTTTGTTTTGTCACAATATTCTGTGTTTAGTTACTATTTTACTCTTTTTGTAAACGAGTAACCAGGATACTATGTACCCCTTACTTATTCATATGGAGGGAGATATCTGGGGGCCCCAAGATTCAATAATCCCCCAACGCAGAACACCAGATCAGGGATGTGTGGAGGAGGTCTTTTTCTTCATCAATATGGGGACAAGGTGCTTCACCAGGGTGGTCTCTTTGACAATGTAACCCCTACCTTGAGTGCAATTAGCCTGGTATGGTTTAGCATAATAGGGTACATGCTCACTGCCTCTCCCTGTCCTAGCCAGCCAGGCGGCGTGCTTGGAAAAGGGTCTGGTATAGATTTTTTTGGGGGGTGTTTTTTTGTGTGGGGTACCCTCTAAAACCCATCCAAGATCCTCATCGAAGTTAAGGTCTGGTATGAATTTTTAGGGGGGATCCCACGCAGTTTTTTTTTTTCATTGGCTCCCCCTCACAATCCATACAAGACCCACATCTAGGATAAGGTCTGATTTAGATTTTGAGAGGAATCCCCAGCTGATTTGTTTACAAACAGAATGAAGCAGCTTGAAAATGTCATTTAACGTCAATTTAAATGTTTTTTTTTTCTTTGTCTGTACCACTTCATGTACAGTTCAGGTTTAAGGTACAAAGATGCTCAAAGATTTTATTAAAAGGAATTGGATATTTTCATGTAACTGGTGAATGGTATTTTTAAGAGAATTGTTTTGCATTGGTACATGTAGGCCACGGCAATGCCCAGCTCACCATGCACTTTTTATCCCAAAAGCTTACAAATTAGCCTTGAAAAAGAACAGAAAGGAATTACACAATTCAGCCCATATAGACATCAATGAGGTGCACTGCTACAGTATGTTCAGGTTTCACAATTATTTTCAATTGTTCAATGCTCCAGCTCAGTTTGTTCATTATTATTGGCTAATAACAGCAGTAAACTAACATTACTTTTTTAACTTCCATTAACTTCCATTCTGGCTTTACCTTTAATTCACTTTGCCTAGATCTTATCATGTTGATCACCATGCCTCAGTTGAATCTTTATTTTTTTTTTACAATGGTATACATAAAATAGTAGTTCATCCAAAATTATTTTTATTCATGCAAAAAGCTAAACATTGGCAAGTAAAACATTAGAAGCAATGCATACTTTGGAGAGCAGTGGGCAGAGCAGTATCAAATTGCAATATCACCATTGAAGAAGTAATTCACAGACCCTTATCAATCTAATGCTATATAAAGTTCCGGAACATCCATTTTAACATAATACAAGTAAGTCACTGTGACAAAATGAGCAGCATCAGACCAATATTTTAACTAGATCTTTAACTGTGGTCACAGAAACATTGATATATAACTTGTAAATTAACCATTCATAGATATTCAGTTACCATGTAACAGTTATGTTTCTGCATAACCAAACTGTGTTAGAAAGTGAAAGTGAGACGATGGCCATTGCAGGTCTCTCCCCTCTCTCATAGTTTAATATGGGTAAGCACAAGCAACATCTTAACGTGGTGGTAAAAAGTCTAAATGAAAAAAATTTCCTCTGAGAGTTAATGCTATAATGTGCTAGTATGCATCACGTACTAACACATTATGAAAGACTTACCTTAAAATGAAAATGTAGGGGAAAAGGGTCCCCCAAAATAAGCGGGTAATTCACATAACTCAAGTAGTGTGACAATTAAAAAAATTGCTTTATTAAGGACTGACAGTTTTTTTAATTAACCAACATAATTGAGTAATCCAGCTGAGTGGGAATGAACATCCTGATACCACATACCATGTATTAAATGGCTGCTGCCTAGTCCTATTTGCTTCCTATCAGTTTGCTTAAAACTGCATTTATTACACTGCCTGCATTTTAATGCTGTTTTGACCATACCTCTCCATTTTGCTAAGCTGAATTGATAATTGCCGGCAATTGAGTGATCACTCCTGGTTACATGCCATGGTTTGCCCACTATTTAATGAATACTTTCTTTAGTTTCAATTTTTTATGCTCTCTTTTGAGCTGGTGGGTGACCAGTGGCATGATTAATATCTGGTGATTAACTCACGTTAACTGAATTGATTGACAACGTTGTCAGTTTCTTAACCCTTAAGAACCGAGCCTCTTTCTGAGATTTGGTGTTTACAAGTTAACCACTTGCCGACCGCCTCATGCAGATATACTGCGGCAGAATGGCACGGGCAGGCGAAGTAATGTAAGGCGGTCGGCTTCTGTCCCTGAGTGATCAGAGGTGAGGGGGAGGCCATCCATTCGTGGCCACCCCCTCGCAATCGCTCCCAGCTAATGACAGTCTTCCTCTGCTGCTGTATAGTTAACAGCGGCAGAGGAAGTGATCTCATCTCTCCTCGGCTCGGTATTTTCCGCTCCGGCGCCGAGGAGAGAAGACATCTGAGTGAGTGTATCAACACAACACACACAGTAAAACCAGGCACACTTTACACCCCCAATCACCCCCCGATCACCCCCTGATCACCCCCTAATCAACCCCCCCCTGTCACAGTGACACCAAGCAGTTTTTTTTTTCTGATTACTGCATTGGTGTCAGTTTGTGACAGTTAGAAGTGGTAGGGCAGTTAGTGGTAGCCCCCTTTAGGTCTAGGATACCCCCTTAATCCCCCATAATAAAATTTTAACCCCTTGATCACCCCCCGTCGTCAGTGTCACCAACCGATCGTTTTTCTGATCGCTGTATTAGTGTCACTGGTGACGCTAGTTAGGGAGGTAAATATATAGGTTCGCCGTCAGCGTTTTATAGCGTCAGGGACCCCCATATACTACCTAATAAAGCTTTAACCCCTTGATCACCCCCGTCGCCAGTGTCACTACGCGATCGTTTTTCTGATCGCTGTATCGGTGTCACTGGTGACGCTAGTTAGGGAGGTAAATATATAGGTTAGCCGTCAGCGTTTTATAGCGTCAGGGACCCCTATATACTAACTAATAAAGGTTTTAACCCCTTGATTGCCCCCTAGTTAACCCTTTCACCAGTGATCACCGTATAACTGTTACGGGTGACACTGGTTAGTTAGTTTATTTTTTATAGTGTCAGGGCACCCGGCGTTTTTTACCTAATAAAGGTTTAGCTCCCTGATCGCCCGGCGGTGATATAACTTAGGTTTTAGGGTCAGATAGGGTCTGCGTTGCCCCAGGCAGCATCAGGTTAGCACCAGTACCGCTAACACCCACGCACGCAGCATACACCTCCCTTAGTGGTATAGTATCTGAATGGATCAATATCTGATCCGATCAGATCTATACTAGCGTCCCCAGCAGTTTAGGGTTCCCAAAAATGCAGTTTTATCGGGATCAGCCCAGATACCTGCTAGCACCTGCGTTTTGCCCCTCCGCCCAGCCCAGCCCAGCCCACCCAAATGCAGTATCGATCGATCACTGTCACTTACAAAACACTAAACACAAAACTGCAGCGTTCGCAGAGTCAGGCCTAATCCCTGCGATCGCTAACAGTTTTTTTGGTAGCGTTTTGGTGAACTGGCAAGCACCAGCGGCCTAGTACACCCCGGACGTAGTCAAACCAGCACTGCAGTAACACTTGGTGACGTGGCAAGTCCCATAAGTGCAGTTCAAGCTGGTGAGGTGGCAAGCACAAGTAGTGTCCCGCTGCCACCAAGAAGAAGACAAACACAGGCCCGTCGTGCCCATAATGCCTTTCCTGCTGCATTTGCCAATCCTAATTGGGAACCCACCACTTCTGCAGCACCCGTACTTCCCCAATTCACATCCCCAACCAAATGCAGTCAGCTGCATGAGAGGCATTTTCTTTATGTCCTCCCGAGTACCCCTACCCAACGAACCCCCCAAAAAAGATGTTGTGTCTGCAGCAAGCGCGGATATAGGTGTGACACCCGCTATTATTGTCCCTCCTGTCAAGACAATCCTGTGCTTTGCATTGGTGAATGTTTTGAACGCTACCATACACTAGTTGAGTATTAGCGTAGGGTACAGCATAGGCACACTTTCACAGGGTCTCCCAAGATACCATTGCATTTTGAGAGACCCGAACCTGGAACCGGTTACAGTTATAAAAGTTACAGTTACAAAAAAAAGTGTAAAAAAAAAACCACAAAAAAATATATAAAATAAAAAATCTCTCTCTCTCTACTCTCTCTCTATTGTTCTGCTCTTTTTTTACTGTATTCTATTCTGCAATGTTTTATTGTTATTATGTTTTATCCTGTTTGCTTTTCAGGTATGCAATTTTTTATAATCTACTGTTTACTGTGTTTTACTGTTAACCATTTTTTTGTCTTCAGGTACGCCATTCAGCTGCACCGCGGATTTATTTATCTTGACAGCAACAGCGTTTGCTGCCACGATATATAAAGCCGTGACTCCAGCGGAGGTGATATATGCTGAAGAATAGGGGCGGCATGTATGCCCATCATTAGAAGTGGGTGGATGAAGGGATGTATTCTAATGGTGGGCATACCCACCGATCAATCTCTTTTTTTCGTTCAGCCCACAGGCTGCATGAAAAAAAAAAGATTACAATATATGCCCAACAAGGACCAGCAACGTACTGGTATGTTGCTGGACTTTGAGTGGTTATACCAGAATGATGCCTGCAGGTTTAGGTATCATCTTGGTATCATTCTTTTCAGCCAGTGGTCGGCTTTCATGTAAAAGCAATCCTAGCGGCTAATTAGCCTCTAGACTGCTTTTACAAGCAGTGGGAGGGAATGCCCCCCCCCCACCGTCTTCCATATTTTTCTCTGGCTCTCCTGTCCCAACAGGGAACCTGAGAATGCAGCCGGTGATTCAGCCAGCTGACCATAGAGCTGATCAGAGACCAGAGTGGCTTCAAACATCTCTATGGCCTAAGAAACCGGAAGCTATGAGCATTTCATGACTTAGATTTCGCCGGATGTAAACAGCGCCATTGGGAAATTGGGAAAGCATTTTATCACACCGATCTTGGTGTTGTCAGATGCTTTGAGGGCAGAGGAGAGATCTAGGGTCTAATAGACCCCAATTTTTTTGAAAAAGAGTACCTGTCACTACCTATTGCTATCATAGGGGATATTTACATTCCCTGAGATAACAATAAAAATGAATAAAAAAAAAAAACGAAAGGAACAGTTTAAAAATAAGATAAAAAAGAAAAAAAAAAAAAGCACCCCTGTCTCCCCCTGCTCTCACACAAAGGCGAACGCAAGCGTCGGTCTGGCATCAAATGTAAACAGCAATTGCACCATGCATGTGAGGTATCACCGCGAAGGTCAGATCGAGGGCAGTAATTTTAGCAGTAGACCGCCTCTGTAAATCTAAAGTGGTAACCTGTAAAGGCTTTTAAAGGCTTTTAAAATGTATTAAGTTTGTCGCCACTGCACGTTTGTACAGAAAGGGCTTTGTCTTCAAGTGGTTAGAAGAGTGGGTGATGTGTGACATAAGCTTCTAAATGTTGTGCATAAAATGCCAGGACAGTTCAAACCCTTTTTTCATTTTCAAAAACAAATGAGAGCTGCAAAATACTCACCATGCCTCTCAGCAAATAGCTTGGGGTGTCTACTTTCCAAAATGGGGTCATTTGGGGGGGTTGTGCTATCTTGGCATTTTATGGCCTTCGAAACTGTGATAGGTAATGAGGAGTGAATCAAAAATTTACGCCCTTAGAAATCCTGAAGGCGGTGATTGGTTTTCAGGGCCCTGTACGCAGCTAGGGTCCCAAAATGTCCCACACATGTGGTATCCCCTTACTCAGGAGAAGCAGCTAAATGTATTTTGGGGTGCATTCCACATATGCCCATGGCCTGTGTGAGCAATATATCATTTAGTGACAACTTTGTGCAAAAAAAAAAAAAAAATTGTCACTTTCCCGCAACTTGTGTCAAAATATAAAATATTCCATGGACTCAACATGCCTCTCAGCAAATAGCTTGGGGTGTCTACTTTCCAAAATGGGGTCATTTTGGGGGGGTTTTGTGCCATCTGGGCATTTTATGGCCTTCAAAACTGTGATAGGTAGTGAGGAGTGAAATAAAAAATGTACGCCCTTAGAAATCCTGAAGGCGGTGATTGGTTTTCGGTGCCCCGTACGCGGCTAGGCTCCCAAAAAGTCCCACACATGTGGTATCCCCATACTCAGGAGAAGCAGCTAAATGTATTTTGGGGTGCAGTTCCACATATTCCCATGGCCTGTGTGAGCAATATATCATTTAGTGACAACTTTTTGTAAATTTTTTTTTTTTTGTCATTATTCAATCGCTTGGGACAAAAAAAATTAATATTCAATGGGCTCAACATGCCTCTCAGCAATTTTCTTGGGGTGTCTACTTTCCAAAATGGGGTCATTTGGGGGGTTTGTACTGCCCTGCCATTTTAGCACCTCAAGAAATGACATAGGCAGTCATAAACTAAAAGCTGTGTAAATTCCAGAAAATGTACCCTAGTTTGTAGACGCTATAACTTTTGCGCAAACCAATAAATATACGCTTATTGCCATTTTTTTTTACCAAAGACATGTGGCTGAATACATTTTGGCCTAAATGTATGACTAAAATTGAGTTTATTGGATTTTTTTTATAACAAAAAGTAGAAAATATCATTTTTTTTCAAAATTTTCTGTCTTTTTCCGTTCATAGCGCAAAAAATAAAAACAGAGGTGATCAAATACCATCAAAAGAAAGCTCTATTTGTGGGAAGAAAACGACGCAAATTTCGTTTGGGTACAGCACAGCATTGCGCAATTAACAGTTAAATCGACGCAGTACCAAATTGTAAAAAGTGCTCTGGTCAGGAAGGGGGTTAAAAACATTTTTTTTTTGCTAGAAATTTACTTGGAACCCAAACATTATAGCTTTTTTTTTCTAACACCCTAGAGAATAAAATGGTGGTTGTTGCAATACTTTCCGTCACACTGTATTTGCGCAGCGGTTTACAAGCGCACTTTTTTTGGAAAAAATACACTTTTTTTAATTTAAAAATAAGACAACCATAAAGTTAGCCCAATTTTTTTTTATATTGTGAAAGATCATGTTACACCGAGTAAATTGATACCCAACATGTCACGGTTCAAAATTGCGCCCACTCGTGGAATGGCGACAAACTTTTCCCCTTAAAAATCTCCATAGGCGACGTTTAAAAAATTCTACAGGTTGCATTTTTTGAGTTACAGAGAAGGTCTAGAGCTAAAATTATTGCTCTCACTCTACCGATTGTGGTGATACCTCACATGTGTGGTTTGAACACCGTTTCCATATGCGGGCGCTGCTCACGTATGCGTTCACTTCTGCACGCGAGCTCAGCGGGAAGGGGCATGTTTAAAATTTAAATTTTTTTTATTTTTTACTTTACCTTTTATTTTTTTATTTTTACACTGTTATTTTTTAAAAAATTGTGTCCTTGTAATAGAAAAAAAGCATGACAGGACCTCTTAAATATGAGATCTGGTGTCAAAAGGACCTCAGATCTCATATTTACACTAAAATGCAATAAAAAAAACAATAGTAATTAAATGGCAGTTAAAAAAAAATGTTCATTTAAGAGCTATGGGTGAAAGTGACGTTTTGACGTCGCTTCTGACTTGCAATGGTATGGAGACGGGTGGGGGCCATCTTCCCCTCACTCATCTCCATACCAAGCCAGGGAAAGGACCCGATCACCTCCGCCAATACTGTCAGCTTCGGTAAGTGGCAGAGGGCACCAGAGAGCGGCGACAGGGGGGACCTCTCCCGCCGCCGATAAAAGTGATCTTGTGGTGAATCCGCAGCAGAGACTGCTATTATCAGAAACCAGACCTCTCACTGAAGAAGAGGATACCGGGGTTATGTTAGCTAGCTACTGCTATAACAACGATATCTCTCTTCAAAGTGCTGACGTATTTCAGCGTGAGCCAGTCCGGAAGCGTGAGTGTGGGGTGGAGGTATTATGTATATTGTTGGAGGTGGTTTATCCACAGGTTGTTTTTGTTTGAAGTCCTTAATAAAGATATTTTTTTAATTGTCACACAACTTGGGTAATGTGAAGCACCTGCTTTTTTGGGGGGACCCTTTCCCCTACATTTTCACTTATACTGCTATTTGCTATGTTAACCCATGCCTTATCAGGTGAGTTAGTGGATGGTAATTTAGTGTTCTCTTACCTTGAATTCTACTTAGAGGCAACACTTGGGTTAACTTTAGTCAATAACCTTAAAATGAAGCCCTCCAGCGCTGCAATATCACCACTGACAGGGCTTCCATCTTCACCCAGTCTTCCTTCTAGGTTGTAGGCTGCGCCATTTGAATGGCCGAACAGGAATGACGTCACTCGCTGGAGTGCGCACAGGAGTCACGTCCTAGGCCCATCGCTTTGAAAAGACAGGAAATACCTGTCCCTTCAGATTGCAGTGTGCCTGCGTCAGTGACATCACTGGCTCTAGAAATAAATATCCCCTAAACAGTGCACGTTTTGGAGATATTCCTTGTACCTACAGGTAAGCTTTATTATAAGCTTACCTGTAGGTACAAGTGAGGAAGCAGTGTTTACTACCGCTTTAATAGGCACAATGGACAGCGGTTTGGTTGTTTAAACCTCTACCAGGCAATGACATCTTAGGGACATCAATTTTAATTCTTCCCTTCCATTCTCAACAAGACTGTTACTATCTCTGTGCACATATTGGTATTTAAGAGGTGGAAACAGACATAAACCAATGAATAAAAGCAAAACACTGCAGCTAAAGTTAACTAACCAGCAAGAAATAAAAGACACAAAGAATGAAGAGATACAGACTGATTTAAAAAATGACAAACTAAAAGTAACATTTCGCAATGAAAGAAAATGACAAATAAGGTAATATTACAGTTGGTAACAAAAATGCCTAGGTAGAAAGTACGGTTTCATTCAGACGGTTTACAGATGAGGAATTATAACTGTTAAAACAAACAATGAAAGTGAGAATAATGAATCATCGCAGAAATCAATGATCATTATTATAGTGGACACACATGGTGCTCGGTGTTTAACCTGTGCAGTTCCTGAGCAAGTAGGAGCATTTTATCTATCAACATCAGACTGGCCCTATTTGACCTGAGAAAGAAATGTTTTAAAATGGCTGATGCCACTAGAGATAAGAGAGGTATTTAAAGTTGAGTCCACTGGTGAATCAC
This sequence comes from Aquarana catesbeiana, assembly GCF_042186555.1. Lineage (NCBI taxonomy): Eukaryota > Metazoa > Chordata > Amphibia > Anura > Ranidae > Aquarana > Aquarana catesbeiana. The sequence goes on along the minus strand of NC_133326.1, from coordinate 381,424,121 downwards.
AAAATTGAGGCCCATGTGGGTGGGTGTTTTTGTAAAAGCCTAATGTGTAGTAAAATATGCACCAACTATAAAAAATATATAATCTATTACCTTTGCAATGCAGTTATTCTTAATTGTTCTGAGCATTCTTTTTTGCTGATATCAGGAAAGTTAAAGAGTTAGGTTATTACTAAATAAAAATGAACAAGAGCAGGGAGAAATCCCTTTGGTATACTTTCATTGGAGGATTGCAGGAATGTAAAAATGAATGCACACATATAAATGCTATTCCTTAACCTCTTATACAAAGCATACACTGATGTTTAGTGTGAATTGTGTGATCTCAGATTCCAAGATTAACAACTTTGTGCACTAAGTAATGCATGTGTCAACTTTCTACCTGGTGAAAAAAATCATAATGCCATAAAGGTATAAATTTATCATGTCAGAAACACATGGTTTGAAGGGCATCATCAAAATTCTTGTTTGAGCAGGGGCCCAATAGCTGCTGGAGCTGCTGTCTACTCCCTCCAACAGCATCCCTTTTAACTGGTACAATTTCATGAGATTAATGAAAGCAGTCTTCGTCCCCGTCCACATTGGCAAGAGGGATTTGTCGATACTTGCTGGCAAGATTGAGTGTGGAGAAATATCTGGTCTGTCCTCAGGTAGTAAGGGATTCCTTGATCCTTTGAAGAGAATAGGGGCCCCTTGTGGTAACAAAATCCAGATACCTATAGTTCACAATCAAGTGGACGGTGCTGTCCTTCTTCAGGACACTAGGAAAGGGGGGTGTAGAAAATCCCTAGACTAGGAGAGGGGCTGTGGAGAATCCCTGGACTGGGGAGGGGGATTGAGAATCCCTGGACTGGGAGGGGGGGGGTTGTGGAGAATCCCTGGACTAGGAGGGGGTTGTGGAGAATACCTGGATTAGGAGAGGGGAGGGCTGTGGAGAACCCGTGGACTAGAAGAGGGGGGTGTGGAGAATCCATGGAATAGGATGGGGGTTTCGAATCCCTGGATTAGAATGGGTGGGTGCGGGGAATCCCTGGATGAAGAGGGTGGGGGGTAGAGAATCTCTGAATTGGAAGGGTGCGTGTGTGTGTGTGTGTGTGTGGAGGAGTCAATAAAGCAAATGCCCCTTTAAGCCCCTCCCACTGTTGATGCAATTCAACCACATCCCACAATTCGGCATTACTATATTACTTCACATAATTTTTGTTAGGTGGGTGGGATGCAAAAGAAAAATTACCTGCCCCAGGTACCAATTGTGCTAGGTACACCACTAGTTATATCTTAGTCTATCTTATGACATGATTAAGCTGTTTTCACAAATGGAAGGTGTAAATAGTGCTGTTGATCCTGTGGATCTCACTTTCTTTAGTTTACAATTACTGTTGATTACTCTGCACATTTTTTTTCCATGGCTTAGATTTAATCTGTTATTGATAAACTTTCAAAAAGTAATTTCAATAAGGGAATACTGTATAAAATGTAGTGTGATAAATGTAAAAAAAAAAATCTTTCCTGTAATTGTGCTGTGATGTTGTAAGATAATCAGCATCTGTCTCAATGTATCATGTGGTCAGATCTGAAATTTTGCATACTACATGAAAATCAATGTTTATTTCTCTCCAATTCACTCCAATCGAATGCTAGGTTAGTCTTTTAAATACGTTGGATAGGATCATAAAACAACACATTTAGGATACAGATTTGTGTGCTGTCTATTATTGCTAAACATTAGGGTCTATTCACATTTGTGTGTTTTCCTGCAGTAAAACACATTCATTATATTGCATTAAATGTAATACAAGCAGACTCCCAATGTGTCTGGTTCCCAGCTAAAGGCTTCAGTTTAGCGTGTTTTTACAGGCAAATTCATACCTAGATACCTACATAACATACAAGGCCATTCACAACATCGCCCCCATCTACATCACCAACCTCATCTGCAGATATCGCCCAAACCGCCCCCTCCGCTCCTCCCAGGACCTCCTGCTCTCTAGCTCCCTTGTTACCTCCTCCCATGCTCGCCTTCAGGACTTCTCCAGAGCCTCTCCCATCCTCTGGAGTTCCCTGCCCCAGTATGTCCAATCATCCCCTACCCTGTCCACCTTTAGGAGATCCCTGAAAACTCATTTATTCAGGGAAGCCTACCCCACACCCACATAACTGTCCCTGAGCAACCCCCATCAAATCATTCTTTGCAGCTATTACCTTTTGTACCACCACCCCCTCCCTTTAGAATGTAAGCTCTACGAGCAGGGCCCTCCTGTACCTTTTGTATTGAACTGTACTGAAATTGTGTTGTCCCCCTTATACATGTGTTGTCCCCCTTATACATATAAATCTCGTATAATAATAATAATAATAATAATACCTATGCATTTTATTGCATGTCAACGCATGTGCACAGAATAGACATTGTTTTAAATGGCATTTCAGAGCATTGATGTGCATTGTCCCCTTCTGAATATGTTAAAATTCCCTATAGAGGCTAAGGATGACAATGATAGTGTATGAAAACGCGCAATTATTGATAATACATACTGTATATAAATGAGGGAATATTGTGCACAGAAATGTGTAAATCCAGCAAGGGATAATTAACACTTATGTGCGTGCATTTCCACATGCATAGGTTAGAACTGGCCCTAAATGCAATTAATCTGCAAAAAGTGGGGCTGGATTAACTGCATTCTGTGCATGTTCTCATGCATTTTCAGGTGCTTTATCAACAGTCATGTGTTTTTGACATCAATAAGTGCATCTACAGGCCATGTTAATGCATCACATAAATGTAAACTAGCACCACTTACAAGTACAATGGCTACCAAAAACAGGGGTAACAGGTATCAAGTGGTATACATGGTATCCCAGAACTGGGTGGATGCTGCCTTCCTCAGATGGGGTAATCCAAAGGAATCTACAAGAAAAACAAAAATGGATGGCGCGCACACCTAGTGCATTAACAAAGATAATTTATTAATAAAAAATTTGTATAAAAGTGGGTACTCACAAAATGCAACTGCCAATAAGCCATAGAGACACAGTGTATGCACATTTTCTTTATTATCATTGGCTCTACCTGACTTGTTTAAATATTTTCTTGCAGGGCAGATGGTGTTAGTCAGGCGTTGGCTAATGAGAGATGATAGTGATGCAGCAACAGTATCAGCTATGAGTAAGCATCTCTGTATGTGAAACGCGTTAGCTATTGCTATCTCCTGTCTGTATTTGATGACTCCTGTTGATTTTATCATGGAATAAAGATGATCGTTCTTCAGAGTGCAGCAGTCCGGGATTTTCTTGGTTACATAGACTTGTGCACAGTCTGCACCTGATTTTCATCAAGGGTGGAAGATCCTCTAATCCTTGGTCCGCAAGGCTTGAAGAGCGGCATTTCCTTTGCTCAGCAACAGTATTGGAGGCTGCTTTAATGGAATCTTATGAAGGTCTTAGCCTCTTGGTGTGTAGAGGGCCACAGGTGGTGGCGCCCTTGACCGGCTCCATGCGTGCTACTCTTCGTGCGTGGGACAGGGCAAGGGTGCTAATGCATATAGATACAGGGGTGTGGTCACCAGACACACCATTGTGGTTCAATCCTAGACTACCCCATTTTAGTGAAATTCCAGATCCAATAATATGAGCCGGAGTTGGAATTAAGCAACTTAAGAACATAGTGGGGGGGAACTACTCACCTTTGATCAATTAAAAGATAGACATGGCCTCCCAAACTGGTACTTTTTCCATTATCTGCAGCTGAGGCACGCATTTGTCACACAATTCAGCGCAGGCACAGTGGCACTTCAGTCTTCACCCCTGGAGCAGTTGCTCTGTGACGAATCCGTGCAAAAGACGCTGTCAGTAACCTATGAAGAGCTATTTGCCTGAAAGGCCACCGGCACTCAAAAAATGTAGAGAAAAGTGGAGCTCACTTATTCCCAGCTTTCAAAGCGATGATTGGGACGATATGTGGGACCACCCATTCTGGGTCCTAGTATCGGCTCGTGATCAATTCATCCAATTTAAAATACTCCACAGAGTATATTATACCCCCGGAAAACTAGCCAGCATTCATGGCTTGGATGATGCAACTTGCTGGCGTTGTACCCGCTGCAGGGGCAGATTTACATCATGTATTCTGGCAATGTCAGCCAATACACGAATTTTGGACAGAGGTTACTAAAACAATACAGGGCCTGATCTCCCTACCTGTTCCTATTACAATACCAGTATGTTTGCTGGGCCTGGTGGAGGAAGTAGCACCTTCTAGGGCACAAAGAACTCTGCTCTCCCTCGCCCTGTTTTATGCACGCAAAGCCATCCTTTTGTGTTGGAAAAAACCTGAGGCCCCATCTTTAGCCTTCTGGAAGGGCGTAGTGAATAAAGTATTACCTTTATATAAAGCTACCTATTTAAGTAGAGGGTGTCCCAAAAAGTTTGAAAAAATATGGCAGAGTTGGCTCTCATCGGAGGATACTGTATGAGCTATTGTACAATTGAAGCACTAATTGTCATATGAAGGAAACATGCATTAATCGAGGGGGCCTAACTGGCACCAGGGCAATCAAGTGATTGTAGTCAAGGCTTTAGACCTAACCTGAGTCCGTACCGTTGAACTAATCTGAGTATGCTGGAAGGGCAAGCAACTATGTATAACTGCCTGTAATATTTGGGACATTGCACAATAGGGGGAAGGGAGGGGGGAAGGGGTATGTTTTAATGGGTACTTTATGTACTGTTATTGTTGTTCAAAAATATGTGAATAAAAAGAATTTTCCAAAAAAAAAGGTGTTATGTTTTAAATGTCTTTGTCCCATTGTATGTCTCTAGGTGTGTCTCTAGGTGTGCATTCACATTGTTGATTAAGTGACCTTTTGTTTCTGTCTGTCTGATTATCTCTTGGAGATGTGATTAACCGCTTGCCGACTGTATACTGTAGATATACAATGCCAAGGCGTCTCTCCTGCGCAGGATCACGCACGCACTGCCGGCCCCCTTCCACTGTGATTAGACACAGAAGTGTACGGCAGACTCGATGTCCGCTGGTGCCTGCTGATACTTCAGTAGACAGGCAGAAAGCCAGTCTGCCTATGTAAACAAGGCAGATTGCCATTCTATCACTACAGAAGACATGGATCCTGTGTCTCTGCTAAGCAGGGGCAGAAATCCATGTCTTCCCTAGTACGAGGACCTCCCCCACAGTAGTAAAGCACATCTTAGGCACACATTTAACCCTTTGATCGCCCCTTCCCTGCCAGTGTCATTAGTACAGTGACAGTGCATATTTTTTAGCACTGATCACTGTATTAGTGTCACTGGTCCCCAAAAAGTGTCAGTGTCCTAAACATCTACCACAATATTGCAGTCCCGCTGATTGTCGCCATTACTAGTGAAAAAAAAATTGATAAAAATCTCCCATAGTTTGTAGACGCTATAGCTTTTGCGCAAACCAATCAATATAGGCTTATTGGGATTTTTTTTACCAAAAATATGTAACAGAATACTAAATTATTGAAGAAATGTGATTTTTTATATTATTTATTGGATATCTTTTATAGCAGAAAGTAAAAAATATTGTGTTTTTTTTTTTCAAAATTGTCAGCCTTTTTTTTTTTGTTCATAGCGCAAAAAATTTAAACCGCAGAGGTGATCAAATACCACCAAAAGAAAACTCTATTTGTGGGAAAAAAAGGACACAAATCTTGTTTAGGTAAAGCATTGCATGACCACACAATTTTCAGTTAAAGTAACACAGTGCCGTATCGCAAAAAATGGTCTGGTCATAAGAGGGGGGTAAAGTGGTTAATATTGTGACCACTGTACCTTGTTATTGAACCATTGTGGGATGTTATATGTTTATGCTGATTAACTAACTTAGATTATGTTTATGTTGGCTGTTCCGTAGCCATGTTAATTATATTCCTGTTTACAGTTTGTATTGTGGGGGTAATGGAATCAGGCTCTACCTGGTCCTGTGTGACTTTCCAATAAAGAGAGTTCCAGTTTGCATCTAAGATATTGTTGGCTAGTCTTGGATGCTTAGCAATAATACCCGGTTCCTGGGTCCAGACTGGAGAAAGCTATATTTTGGCGGAAGCAAACAAGCTGGGTGATGGACAGTTCTGTCACATTTGGGTGGCAGCGGTGGGATCTGCTTCCTTTCTACGAGCAGTCCAAACCACCCAGTGGTCAGGTAATATCGAAGAAGTGTTCCAGGAACCAGTCGCAATGGAAGCGGAGTTCCAGTGGCGAATGCAAAAGAAGTTTGCCCAGTATGGAGAGCCTGGTTCTGCCCAGGACATACTGGAATGAGAAAGGATCCACCGGGAGCGTTGGATGGTGCTCTCCGAGTGAAGCAAGACTATTATGGAAAGGCCCCCCCTACGTCCATGTAATGCTACTGGCTGCAGTGGGACTTGCGTTTACCATTCCTAGGAGTGAATCCTTGGGAAGAATGGCTGACTGAGCTGGAAAGGCTGGTCCAGACTGAAATGGTGCTAGACGATGGTTACTGGGCATTACAATGGTATGCCACCCAAATGTGTCTGTGGCTGAAAAACAGTGATCCCATAGAAGGCTATGACTATAGCGGTCTGAGATTGACATTTGAAAGCAAGCAAAGTGACAATGGGAGAACGTCTGAGATTTTAGGAAGTTGGAACTTCCCAGTGAGCTTCAAATGAGAAGGGACTTGGATTTTATAATTACACAAGAATGGGAACTGGAACATCTCAACAGTATGCCCCAGCACCCATGGATATTATAGATTACAAGTTACCCACCAAAGTGCTGGCATTGGGCCCAAGTGCCATCAGCCTGTGCCCTGGATTTTCAGAGACTGGGGATTTAATAGACTTTTCTGCTGGGGAGGAACAACCCAGTGAGCCTCCAGTAGAACAGCTGACATCAGGGCAGAACATTGCCGAGATCTGCCCATCACCAACAGCAGCTTCAGACTTTCTGAGAGAAGAAACAGCCAGCCTTTATCCCACACCACTGACAGGGACACTGAATTTCATGCCAACAGCATCTGTAAAGTTACAACAAACTCCTCCAGCAGAAGTGCTGGCATCAGGGCAGAGTGCTGCAGACCTCTGTCCTACACCTGTGGCAGTTCCGGAGGTCCAGGGTGAGAAGGTAGCAGTTCTTCTTCCCCAGTGGCAGATCCATAGTTCAGGAGAGGATCCCTGCACCTGGGAGACAGTATGAGAGAAATGTCTCCCCAGCAGCTGGATGAGAGTACGGTAGATGAAGCAGTTGAAGGACCAGGGAGGGGGGAAGGCAGGCCAAGGAACAGGGAGAGGAGATAGTCGTTCTCCTTCCCCAATGGCAATGTAGGGACTCAGGAGCGAAGGAATTTGTCCTCGCTCCACCACGGGAGTCTGGAAGATGGAACAAACAGCTCATCTCCCCACCAGCAGTTCAAGGACCTGGGAGAGGAGGTGGTCCTTCCCCAGTGGCAGTCCAATGTGCAGGGAGGGGAGGAAACCGTCCTCACTCCCCAGTGGCAGTCTGAGGTGAAAGGAGGGGAGGAAGCCATTCCCCCTCCCAGCAGCAGATCCACAATCCGGGAGTGTAGGAACCCGGCCTCCCTCCCCAACAGTTAGCTGGACCGGATGATGTGGGGTCCCCAGCAGAAGTGCTGGCATCAGGGCAGAGTGCTACCATTCAAGCTGGGTGCTGGACAACTAGATGTGTGCAGAATGGAAAAATTTGTTTAATTTCGTATATATTCATTATGCTACTAATTTTGCTTTGGAATCCGTTTAGTGTGGTTTTGGAATTCGAAATATTCAAAACGATTAGAATTCGGATTGGTTGAAAATGTTCAATTAGAATTCAGTGTGAAGAATAGCTGATAATAAAGCAGCGGGCCGGGAAGCTGGCTGTCGCATCCTTAACAGCCGTTGAGTCGTCAGCTGTTACCTGGCTTCTCTACCGACAGCTGAAATGTAAACAAAACAATACCAGCAATAGAAAATTCCAGAAAAAAACTGTATGGGGTCACCCCCCAATCAAAACCAGGCCCTTCAGGTCCAAAATTAAAAAAACAAACTGAGTGGGGTCCCCCCAAAATCCATACCAGACCCTTATCCGAGCATGCAGCTGAAGGTCTAGAAAGGGGGGGGGGACAAGCAAGAAGGGTGGGTGCTTTGGGGTAAGGGGGACGCCCCCACTTCAAAGCACCTTTTCTCCATATTGATGGGGGAAGGGCCTAATCCCCAAAACCCTGGCCAGTGGTTTTGGGGGTCTGCAGGCAAGGAGGCTTATTGGAATCTGGAAGACCCCTTTAACAAGGTCCCATCGATTCCCACCTCCCCCCCATGTGAATGAGTATGGCCTATCCATTCACCAAAAATGTGTAAAATGTGAATGAGGACAGTAAGTTAGTTTTTGGCATTTCCTTTATTAAAAAATAAAAACAATGTCCCCCCCATGTAGATCCATCTCTTGCCGCCCGCCGCACCGCTGAACCCGAAAAAAAAAGAAAACCTCTGGCCTCATCGAATGCTTCCAGTAGACTGTCTGCTCCTACGTCTGACATTTCTTAAATAACTAAGGGGCGAGGTCACTCGATGATGTCAGCAAGTGACCCCACCTCCTTGTGGCATCACCTACTGGGCATTCTGAGTCGATGATGTCACAAGGGACGAGGTCACCAGGTAGCCCCGCACCTTGCTTATTTAAGAAATGTCAGACTGAGGAGCAGGCAGTCTGCAGGGAGCGTTCAACGAGGCCGGAGGTTTTTTCTCTTTTTTTGGGTTCGGTGATGCGGCGAGTGGCATGAGATTGATCTACATCTGGGGACATTGTTATTTTTTAATAAAGGAATTGTCAAAATCTTGTTTACAGTCTTTAGTTTATTTATTTATTTACTTATTTATTTTTGGCGTGGAGTTCCCCTTAGAATCCATAGCAGGCCCTTTGAATGGGGAGGACCCCACGCTGTTTTTTTTTTTGTGATTTTATATTGCCGGCATTGATTTGTTTAAATTTCTGCTGTCAGTGGTGAAGCCAGCAGACAGCTGATGACTCATTGGTTGTTAAGGACACAGCGGCCGGCTTCCCAGCCTGCTGCATAACAACCAGCTATTCTTCACACAACATTTGAATCGGTCGATCATTTTTTGACTGATCCGAATTCTAATCGTTCTGAAAATTTGGAATTCGTTAGTATCTGTTACTATTTCATTCAGAGATTCGGATACATATACAAATCTCCAAATAACCATAAATTAGTTCGAATTTGTATTCAGACCGAAACAAATTGCATGTCTAGTCATAACTATTACACTTATATGAGCTTATTGGACATCGATATGCAGTTGCTCTCTTTATAGCTTTATCAGTCTCTATTGTTTTGGGAAGGTTTTCCACAAAGTTTTAGACTGTGTCTGTGGGGATTTTTGCCTATGCATTCAAAATTATTTGTGAGGTCAAGTAGTAATCTTGGGCAAAAAGATCTGGTTTAAATTTGACATTCCAATTCATCCCAAAGATGTTCAACTGTGTTGAGGTCAAGGGTCTGTACAGGCCACTGAATTTTCTCCACAGAAAACTTGTTAAACCATTACTTTATGGACCTGCCTGTGTGTGTGTAGGTGTATAGTCATGCTAGAACAGATAATAGGGTCAATTCAAGAATTAAAAAACGCTGAAAAAAATGCAGCAAAATAACGTATGCGGAAACAAATATTCAATTCACTAAGAATTGTGTGGTAAAAAACTACTGTGGTAAGGGGCCCCACAAATGCAGTGCACATACTGTTGCAAGACATTGCTGCCAGATCAAAAAAGAGGGTTAAATAGTAACTGTGGTATGCAAATCTGCATGCCCTGTGCGTGCAGACGAGATTGTTGAACACACAGGACATGCATATACATAGATATGGTGGGAAGAACTGTACATGGTTGCCTCCATCCCTAATAAATGGCAAAAAGGAGGAAGGGAAAAAATTGGGACTTTAAATGAGGTATACATATGATAATATGTGCCTCCATCGCTGGTTCAATGAAGCATAAAAAGGAAGTTGGGACTTTGTGTGAGGCAAGTGGCAGCTGGACATGACAAAACATATGTAGTGACTAAATGACTTTATTCACATAAAAGAGGGTATAGAATCGCACTCATTATGGAGTACATTAAAAGCCACTACATAGTGTAAATGTTGAAAAAAATACAGTTGATTGACGTATAAATAGGAAATATGAATGCATATTCAGATAGTTCATGTATATACAACCTTAAAACCAAAATGGCAACACATTCCAGTTAACAATGTATGGAGTGTGTACTCCGTGTAAGAGGATAACAAATGATAAGGGGGTTGATAATTACGATGATGAATAACTAAAATGAGGTTACATCCTATCAATGCTTAATGCGTTTTGTGTAAAGACACTTCAACAGGAGCGGATGCATCCATTGGTCTGTAAAAAATGTGAATATAGATACCAGTACGTTCTGGTGGAAAACATGGAACTGGAAAACAGGAGTATGTAAAACTGCAACAGGGAGGAACCACTGGAATGAGTCATCTGGTCTGGGAGCTGAGGAAGCCACACCGCGCACGGGGTGAACACCCAAAGATCCCCAGGAAGTTAAGCTCTCCATATGGTGTGGGTGATAACACAAGGTGAGGCTCCAAAGGAGTCTGTAACATAAAGTAATTTAGTCACTACATATGTTTTGTCTTGTCCAGCTGCCACTTGCCTCACACAAAGTCCCAACTTCCTTTTTATGCTTCAAAGTTTTAATAATGCGGTAATTACCTTATATTTTCATGAGGTAATTTATCGCATTGAGCTAGCTGCTACGGAGCGAGCCAGGAAGCCGGCCGCTACGTCCTTAACAACAGATAACTCTGTTGGTGAACTCGCTGACCTGACCGCTGAATGTAAAGAAAACATGCTGGTAATTGGTGTGGATTTTAAGGGGAGCCCCATGACTAAATGTAAACAAAACCAGTGTGGGTCCCCCTAAAATCCATACCAGACCCTTACCCGAGCATGCAGCTCGGCAGGTCAGAAAAGGAAGGGGACGAGCGATCGCCCCCCCTGAACTATTCCGGGCCACATGCCCTCGACATGAGTTGTGCTTTGGGGTGCCCCCCACCACAAAGCACCTTGTCCCCATGTTGATGGGGATAAGGGCCTCTTCCCCACAGCCCTGGGCAGTGGTTGTGGGGGTCTGCGATGGATTTATCCGAATTTGGAAGCCCCCTTTAACAAGGGGGCCCTCAGATCCCGTCCCCCCATGTGAATGAGTAGGGGTACATTGTACCCCTACTCATTCACCCAAAAAAGTGTCAAAAATAAATAAATAGACACACATTTTTTGACAATTTCTTTATTATAAAAAAAAAGTCCCTCGAAGTAGATTTAACATCAGTCATGATGCCTGCCACACTGCCGGACCTGAAAAAGAAGAAAAAAAAAACTTTAACAAAACTTATTGTGAGGACCCCAGGAGTGTGTATACAGCTGAACTCTATCTAAAAAAAAATTGAGCCTGCCCAAAGTTTATTTCAAACATTTCTGAGAGACATCAAAATTCTGTTTCTGTGATATTTTGAAATACATATGATTATAAGTCATTCAAATTATATATTATATTCAAGGTCGTAGATACAATTATGACTTTAGTGACTACTGACCCAATGATAATTCTGTCATAAGGTAAACATATAATATTTTGATGTAGAACAAATTAGGAGTAAGAATTTTTTAAGATACCAAATCATTGTTATGAAAGACATATAAATCATAACTATATCTGCACAAAAATATACATATAGCATGTCTTTTTCTTAGATAAATAAGTATTCATAGGATATACAAGAATAATACATTTATCCATATAGATAATCATTTTATGGATATCGATGAATCAAAATTATACTGAGTGAATCGTATATTGTACCGGTTACCAGAGTCCCTGAATAATATATAATAATACCTTTTGGGCTGAGCTTATTATAATTGTTATAATCCTATTGTCTAACAGGGTATTTAAGATGAGGATAGATGCCATGAGGGACGCTCAATCAGACACTCAATCACACACTGACTCAGACACGTAGACACACACACTCCACTCATCAACTCATACCTCTACATTCATGAAGATTCCTGGACACCTTATGCTTTGAAACTCAGAGGTTGCAAGAAGTAATTCCTCTTTAAAAGTAGCCATCTTGAAAGCCACTGGGCCAATCTAAAAACTCTGGTAATAAGCAATTCAGACCAGTAGCTATTTTGGAACGGGTAATTATGTTGTGTGGATTTTGACCTTATATACATTTGTGTTATCTTAAATATTTACTTATTGTTTATTATACAGTTGGATAACTATTTCCCTTGAATCAGTAACCTCCTTGTAGATTTTTCTCTAAAAATTCAATTTTCAATATTTTTCATTTGCATTTTATTGACATAAAAAACGTCTAATTTTATTTCACATTGTTTACCACTTACTTACCTGCAGTATAGTAACTGTTGAAATTCTAAAAAAAAGACGTTCTGTCTTATTGTCATTTTTACAACGTTATTCATTCTACAGGGAAGTTTACCATTACTGTGTCACTTCACACTCCCATTTAGCGGGTGTTTTAATTGATATTCAAGCTTTTATGTAGCCCAATTATTATTTTAATTTTATGTAACATTTGTTTTGTCAACCAATCTCTATATGTTTTTAAATGTGGTACAGCGCTGCGCTAAAGACAAACTGGGAAAGCAGCCAACACACCCGTAGACTCAAGGGCAAAAATAACAACGAAAAAATACAAAGTGTGGCGCTAATAGTAGCAATGAATAAAACTAAACATTAAGTAATATCATACAATGACAATGTGAACCAAAATTGATACGTGAACACAAGTGACAGTGACTAGTAAACAAAAATAATAAATCAATATATGTGTTCAATACAAATATTGAATATAATCTGAAACAACAAAGGAAATATGTGATAACAGTGCATAAACAGTTATCTAATGTAAAGTCCAAAACACCAAAAATTTGTGACATCAGTGTATGAACGGTTTTAGGCAGGTGTTTTCTTATAGGTGTAGAGAAACTTTCAACCCAGTAGCCTGGTAGGTACGTGGACCATAGAAGATCAGAGGTGCACGGAAGTTTAAAAACAGTGCCAGGACCATCACCAGAAGCTATGGAGGCTTACCGGAAGTTGTGGCCTGAAATGGCGTATGCCATACAGGTCAAAAAGGCTTAGTGACCAACAGGTCTAAACGTATTATCCGGTCAGAAGTTATCGTCACACAAACCATGGGGAGGAAAAATCGGTCAACACGACTGCAGTCAGGTGTGTCCAGGCACCGTCTTCCCTTCTCTCTCCCCCGATATCCAGCTCCCTCTCCAGCCGGTGTTGGATGTACGACTGAGCGAGCGTATCTCCTGTATCCCCGATCGGCGTGCACGCTCTGCTCCTCACATACTGCACATGTGCGGTGTTTGCTGCTCGCTCCCGATCACTGCCGCTGCTCACTTACAAAGTAACACAAAGCCCTGCGACCTTTATGTAGAGGCTGGCTGATGTCTGCGAGCTTAACTCCTGCACGGCCGGCAGCTCCCGGATGCGTGTGGATGGCACGGTTAATCATCCACATGCATCCGGGAGCTGCCGGCCGTGCAGGAGTTAAGCTCGCAGACATCAGCCAGCCTCTACATAAAGGTCGCAGGGCTTTGTGTTACTTTGTAAGTGAGCAGCGGCAGTGATCGGGAGCGAGCAGCAAACACCGCACATGTGCAGTATGTGAGGAGCAGAGCGTGCACGCCGATCGGGGATACAGGAGATACGCTCGCTCAGTCGTACATCCAACACCGGCTGGAGAGGGAGCTGGATATCGGGGGAGAGAGAAGGGAAGACGGTGCCTGGACACACCTGACTGCAGTCGTGTTGACCGATTTTTCCTCCCCATGGTTTGGGTGACGATAACTTCTGACCGGATAATACGTTTAGACCTGTTGGTCACCAAGCCTTTTTGACCTGTATGGCATACGCCATTTCAGGCCACAACTTCCGGTAAGCCTCCATAGCTTCTGGTGATGGTCCTGGCACTGTTTTTAAACTTCCGTGCACCTCTGATCTTCTATGGTCCACGTACCTACCAGGCTACTGGGTTAAAAGTTTCTCTACACCTATAAGAAAACACCTGCCTAAAACCGTTCATACACTGATGTCACGAATTTTTGGTGTTTTGGACTTTACATTAGATAACTGTTTATGCACTGTTATCACATATTTCCTTTGTTGTTTCAGATTATATTCAATATTTGTATTGAACACATATATTGATTTATTATTTTTGTTTACTAGTCACTGTCACTTGTGTTCACGTATCAATTTTGGTTCACATTGTCATTGTATGATATTACTTAATGTTTAGTTTTATTCATTGCTACTATTAGCGCCACACTTTGTATTTTTTCGAACCAATCTCTATATAACTATTTTGTATGGTTATATGTCTGGGAAGTTTATCATTGCTGTGTCATTTCAAAGGTACAACACTCCCATTAGCGGGTGTTTCAATTGAGATTCTTAATTTTATGTAGCACAATCTGTATTTTTAATTTTATGTAATGTTTTTGTCAATATATATATATATATATATATATATATATATATATATATATGACTATTTTTAGTCTGTGTTCATATTTGATTGATTTTGTATCTTAAAAATATTATCATTTAATAATTACTCAATCATAAATACCGTGCAGGAAAATTATCCTCATAAGCACAACAGCCCCACACATGCTATGGGTCTAAGACAGAGCTAACATGGTCCACCCCAAATATGTATATCCTCATCCAGCATGCACCAGTGGTAATAAACCTCCTACTGGTTGGCTAGAGGAAACATAGATATTCATAACTCAGCATCACCATGTAGTCTCATACTATTGCCACGGGTACCAGTAATACCTACTGCCAGCAGAGAGAAACAGCAACACTGAGCTAGGGGAAAACCAAATGAACAAATTAACTATAAATCAGCGTGGGCTGACTACCACCCAACAAGACTAAATTTACATATTTAGGATAGGGTGGCTAAACAAACAACCACATTTTAATATAAAATCTAGGAACCTTTTGAAATGTATTTTTAATTAAATTATTTATATTTTGTTTCTTAGTTCTCTTCCGATGTCTCATATTTTGTCTTATCGTTTTTTATCAGTTATCCCTAAACTTATACTTCCTTCACTTTCAATGTTCACTTTCTTTTCTCTGACTTATCAGTGATACAGATTAAGAGTCAGCAAAAGTTACTCTGGCTGCCAGTGTCAGAGACTTCCTGAGCACAAGTATAAAAACCAGGCACCATTAAATTTCATCAGTTTCATATGTCCTTTCTACTAGCCACCACTTCTAAAACACCATGAAGATCTTGGTAAAAATGATCTTCTCTCTGCATATCATGACTTATCTCAATTCTGCTAATCCTTCATCTATAATGGCACCAATTACTTTGAGGGAAATCCTACATGAACTGGACCATCTGGATTCCCAATGTAGAACTAAGGTAAGAATATGGAAAATGTAAATAAGCATTTTATTGATGCTCTTCATAGTCTGTAAAACCTTACAATTTAAAACAATTGTAAAAGTAGGTTCAATGTTTAGGTACCATTTAAATGTTAATTGTCAAATAAACAATTCAGGTAAACTTAAAAGATGCTGTCCTTAAATTATTCTAGTAAATGGCAATATTAAACTTACTGACATGTGATAGAAGGTCTTCTTAGCCCTTATACTTTATTTATACATTTGCACTGAAATTTTAAGACAATAAACATGGAAACCAATTAGGGTGCATTAGGAATTTTCTCAGATAAGAACAGCATGCCTGAGATCTGATTTGTTGCAATGGACAACTTTCATGTTTTTCTATAGATATGACTTATGTGGCTTTCCTTCACTGCAGAGCCTATAAATGCCATAATGCTTGGCCCGTGTGTTTAGTTTATTCATAGATATTCAACTATACAGTAATTAGGTGGTCAGGACATACTGTCTTCTTATTTTGTGTTATTTCACACTTTCATCAGATTTATGCAGATAACATCAGATAACACATATTTCTCGGTCATATACTGGATACATTCATATAAAGTGCATACAAAATGGGCGGAAACCAGCAAACCTATCTTTTTTTGGGAATAAACAAAAATACACATGGGAAAACCACACAAACACAGAAAAAGGCATACAAACTGAGCACAGATAGTGTACCTGGTGTTAACCAAGCCCAGGATCTATTTCTTTCAGGAAAAGACTGCTAACCACAATACCTATGTTTTCCCAACAACATTATTCCCATATAGTTTGCAACATGGTATGTAGTTGTTGGATATATACATAGAGCTCAGGAGTGGCATGTTGCAGGTGTGAATCAGGAAAATTGTCACAAGCAAATATAAAAGAGTAATTTTTTACTATCTTGTAATCTTCTCAGCTATATTGATTAATGGTTATTATATTGATTAATAATATTTAGAGTATATGTTACAGTATACGCTCTGGCAATAGACTTTAAAATACAAAATATTTAAATTATTTTTGTATACGAAATTGTATTTATTTAATAAAATATGTTTTTTCATTTGTTCATCTTATAGAATAATTGCACTTTAATGGTAAACAAAGTTCTGTATGAGAAGGTAAGTTATGAAACGCTAAAAAAGCCTTGCTAAACTGTAAAAAACATTTTTAATGTTCAATGTTCAGTCAATAGGCAAGCCACTGTCTCTACCAGTAGCCATAATTTAGAGTTGCCTTTTCTCTGGAACAATATGTTCTTGTTATTTGTTTCTGTGCCCTCAGTGTGAATAAACACTCATCAGATATTCTTACGCTTATGTATCAATGGGTCAAATCCGGCTTGATTCAAATGTCTTTCTCACCTCCAGATGTCTCCCTTCTTCTTGGCAAAAATTTCCCAACTATTCCACTGTTTTAATGATACTCTCAGCATCTCATGCAAAAAACAAAAATACTAAATCCATAGTATAGCATATCATACTAACCAGTGTAATACAAAAAATATGCTTACATTATTTATAAAAAGTGCTCCCAAAATAGTGCTACATGTGCTTATGCAAGCCCACTCCACAATCACCACTGTGCTGGAACCCCATGCAGATGGATTCTCACCAGAATTTGCAACTCATGGTTCTCATGGGCTCCAAACCACATGAGTCATGTAACTTTTTTCCTCCTGAAAAAGTCACCTGATTAAACATGTTGAGGAAGTGGTGACGCACTGACGCAAGTGGTGACGCATAGGCAGGAACCGAAAGTCAGTGGTCTGCCATCTTTGTTTAACCATCATATACTGTTTTTATCTTCTGGACTTTGTAAGTGCATCTTTTTATAAAATAAACTTTTAATGCTACTACAGTATGAGCTGTGTCCCCCCCCCCCCCCCACTATTCTCTTGAATAACCTGAGGGACACTGGGAACATTTAGCACAAGAAGTGAGCATGTGATATCTGTGTCCCTATGCATTGAGCCTGTTTGGACCCTATGAAAACCAGGGGTCACAGATTAAGGGGAGAATCCATCTACATGGGGTTCCAGCATGGTGGTGATTGTGAATTGTTTTTACACAAGCACTATTTTGGCAGCACTGTGTTTAGAAGTAATGTAAGCATCATTTTTTTTTGTATTACATTGGTTAATATATATTTTACACAATGGATACAGTCTTTTTTTGCATGAGTTGATGAGAGTACCATAAGAACAGTGGAATATCTGGGGATTTTTGCCAAGAAGGAGAGAGACCTCTGAAGCGAGAAAGAGATATTTACAAAGACATGCTGGTAGGTTAATTGGATCCTGTCTAAATTGTCCCTAGTATGTATGAATGTGAGTTAGGGACCTTAGATTGTAAGCCCCTTGAGGGTAGGGACTGATGTGAATGTACAATGTATATGTAAAGCGCTGCGTAAAATTGACGGCGCTATATAAGTACCTGAAATAAATAAATAAATAAAATAGAGCCTGATTTGACCCATGGATAAATAGGGGTCAGAATATTTGGTGAGAGTTTATTCACACTGGCTGCACAGAAACAAAGGGAAGATATACGTGAAGAAGGATTCACATGTTGTAGGGATTATAAGGTGTTTGGATTTTTAATGTTTACATGGACTATAACACTATTTGATGAAATTGGGAAAAGTGGTTATAGTATATTTTAGCTTTAGGAATAGAGGGCTGGTTTCTGATTCATTATGCTCTGCAATAGGCCCAAGGTTGGGACTATCAAAGCCAGTCCGCTTAGCTGACTGGAGTAGCTACATTAACACAGTCACAAAGTGGGCCATGGAAAAGAGCTGCAGCGGAAGGAGCCTTTCTCTCCTCTCTTAAGGCTTTGAGAGGAAATTTGTGGCCAAATAGGGCTGGAAACTATTGCATGCGGCTGTAGGTTTACAGTATAGAAAAGAGGTGGGGGAAGCAGTCTGGGATGACATGATTGTCCTTGCATTATACTGCTATCACTGGTTATCACCAATGTATTGCCACCATTGCCCTTTGTTGCCTATGAATTGTTAAAATTGCCTGCCTGTCACAATTCCCAGCCAGTTGACCATGTATTTCTACAATTGTCCTTTTGGTGGCCAGTGTGTTTGTTGTTCTCTTGCTGTCAGATTTTCCACTGTGCCAATTTTTATTGCCCACTTATTAGCACGATTGTCAGTAGGTAGCCATGATTGCTTGCATGTTGCTTGCATATTAGCACATTTCCCTAAATATTACTACAGTGTACTGCTATTGTGCCATCCATGCGGGTGTGCAACCAAGTCTTTATTTGAAATTATCACTGTAATTTAGCCCCCTCATACAGGCCTGGAAAACCACTCCTATGAATTTGCACAGGGTGCAATGGTGCTATATTTCCCAGCTTCATAGGGTTCCCATTTATCCTTCAGAACTGTTCATCTATGTATCAGTTGACTTTCTACAATTTAATAGGATTGGCATTTCATGCCCTTCTCCCATAAGCAAATTAAAATAGGACAGTTTCCTGAAACTCACTGCTCTGTCATTGAGAGCAGTGATCGCTGTCATGTGAGTTGTATCCCATCCCCCCCACAGTTAGAATCACTCCCTAGGACACACTTAACCCCTTCATCGCCCCCTAGTGGTTAACCCCTTCCCTGCCAGTGTCATTTACACAGTAATCCTTCCTTTTTTTATAGCACTGATCTCTGTATAAATGACAATGGTCCCAAAATAGTGTCAAAAGTGTCCGATGTGTCAGCCATAATGTCGCAGTCCCGATAAAAATCGCAGATCGCTGCCATTACTAATTAAAAAAAATGAATAATAAAAATGCCATAAAACTATCCCCTATTTTGTAGACGCTATAACTTTTGTGCCAACCAATATACGCTTATTGCAATTTTTTTACCAAAAAATATGTAGAAGAATGCATATCGGCCTAAACTGAGGAAAAAAAAGCGGTTAAAATAAAAATAAAAAACCTGGCGTTAATGCACATATTACCTGAAATATCACCAACATTAAATATTAAGAAAAAAAAATAAGAAAAGCCTTTTTCATATTTTTTTTCTTTCAGCAGCTTTGTAGATGTCCTCTACTTATTCTTATGTGGTAGTGCAGTGTTAGTGCAGTGTAAATTTTGACATCAAATTATGATTTATTTTTAGTCATAGTCTTTTGACTAAAATGCCATTTTAGTTTTAGTCATATTTTAGACATCCGAATTGTTTTAGATTTAGTCGCATTTTAGTTGACTAAAATAGTGCTAATTTAGTCAACAAAATTGACACTGCCTGGAAATTTTACTGATACTGTCCCAAATGAGCATCTGGAAAGGAAATCTCAAGGGGAATTACACAGAGACCATTGGATGTGAGTATAATAGTTGGTCCAGAAGACTAGAGTGCCACACCGAAATATTAATCCAAGAATTAGATTTTTATTCTATACAGGCTATTTAGTGTATCTAAAACCTAATTTTTGGATTTTAATATTTTAGTGTGGCGCTCTAATCTTTGGGTCCAACTAATACAGTAATATACCTGGCAGGGGTCAAAGCTAAAATATTACCAAGATTACTAATTATAGTTATGTTATCATCTCAAAATCTAAAAACCATAAAAAACAAATCCTGAGGACTAGTTTGGGAAGCACAATAGTAGAAATTTTAACACTAAATATAATAAACACATGCACAAGCATGTAAATTGTTCAAGCTATTTTTTGTTAAGGGGTTGGTATGTTATTTTGTACAAGGGACAGATCTGTTCTAAGACTGACCAGAACTTTCTATATGTAGTGTACAGCATCTGAAAACGAAAAATAGTATGGGATTAGTATGCGATTAAACCATTTCTATTTTATTTTGAAGCAAACAGATACTGAATTGGCATGCCAAGCATTCAAATCCCTGGAGAACCCCTGTAAAACTAAAGGAATCTCTACAGACAAACTCTGTCATCTCCTGTCCTTGTTCCTTACAGACGTAAGTGCTACGCTGCTATAAAATAGTCATTTATACTATTTTAATGTGTCTATGTTTTAGCACAATTCATTAACATAAGACATAGGAGAAATCAACTGGGAACATTGTCTATTATTAATACCTTTGTATATATTCTGATGCAAGAATGACCTAAATTAAAAATGGTTAAAGAATAGTGTACTTTGAAGGGTCCATTCATTGATCAACACATGGCAGTGCATATACATTGAAAATTCAATGTATGTCAACATGATCAGTTCACACCAGTGCATCGCGTTGATGTGTACTGCCCTGCTCCACAAAAACAGAAGAACATGCACTTTTTTTCAGCACGTTCGGCAGGTAAACACAAGGGTCAGAACAGTCAGCTGATGTTTCCCTTAGCAATAAAGCTTAAAAAATTGAAAAAAAAATTGAAGCACATTTTAAAATGTAACGCTGCAAATGCATGTCAACACACATGTGTTTATGTGCACGTAAGGCACACTTTGTGGTGGGAATGGGCCCCCAAATAAAAATGGCGGTAAAAATCACATACTTTAGATCACAGACTTTTTTGCACAAACTCATGTTTTTGTATCTTGTAATGTATTCTTTTTTTTTTTTTAACATGAACAGAACGTTCTTTTATTGAAAGAAATGTGGTATGATATAGTTTATGAAGTACAACATGATAGCAGTTAAAGTTACATGTAGGGTGTCTTACATCTTGTAATGTATTCTACTGATATTTGACTAATACACCTCACTAATCGATCCGTGACTGCTGCCCCTCTCTGCCAATCCCTTCACTGGCTTCCCCTACCCCACTGTATAAAATTCAAAATGCTAACCATAACATACAAGGCCATTCACAATATCGCCCCCATCTAAATCACCTACCTTATCTGCAGATATCGCCCAAATCGTCCCCTCTGCTCCTCCCAGGACCTCCTGCTCTCTAGCTCCCTTGTTACCTCCTCTCATGCTCACCTTCAGGACTTTTCCAGAGCCTCTCCCATCCTCTGGAATTCCCTGCCCCAGTATATGCGATCAGCCCCTAACCTGTCCACCTTTAGGAGATCCCTGAAAACTCACTTATTCAGGGAAGCCTATCCCACATCCACCTAACAACTGTCCCCGAGCCACCACTATCAAATAATTCCCTGCATCTATCACCTTTTGTACCACCACCCCCTCCCTTTAGAATGTAAGCTCTACGAGCAGGGCCCTCCTGTCCCTTCTGTATTGAACTGTACTGTAATTGTGCTGTCCCTCCTCTACATTTTTAAAGCGCTGGGTAAATTGTTGGAGCTATATAAATCGTTAATAATAATAATAATAATAATATTTACTGCCATAGGCCCACTTTTTTTTATACTCACAAGAAATCAGCTTTGTGACCTATATCCTCTGGTCATCCAAAAAATTTTTATGAATGGATGTTATCGGGGGCTTGTTAGCTACTGATCACATTCATTGCAGGCAACCCTGGGCATCAAATGAAACTGTAACATTTGTAAGGGCAAATGAGCCAGCCTGTTGCAAGCAGTTTTCCTCTGACGTAACTCTTACATCCTTGGCAATAAAAGGGTTAAAGCTAAACTCTAAGCAGATAAAAAATACACAAATTACCAAAAATGTAACCATTAGATATCTGCACTGCCGAAATTTGTTATTTTTTTTTGTTCTAGTTTCATTCATTTTTTTTTTTAATTTTTCAGATCATTTGTTATGATCGATATCCGTTATTTTGAATAAATTTGTAAATTCTGAAAAATTCGAATTCGTTGCGGTCCACTCGTATAGATGCGGTATTCGTTATTTTGATATTTCGTAAATTCAGAAAAATTCAAATTCGTTACATTCCATTCATATAGATGCGGTATTCGTTAATCGTTATTTCGACAAGTCGTAAATTCGAAATTCGTTAAGTTCACTAACAGCCAAATATGAAAGGAAATTCCAATACCTATAATTTAATATTT
Source organism: Aquarana catesbeiana (assembly GCF_042186555.1). Taxonomy (NCBI): domain Eukaryota; kingdom Metazoa; phylum Chordata; class Amphibia; order Anura; family Ranidae; genus Aquarana; species Aquarana catesbeiana. The sequence continues at coordinate 381,401,637 of NC_133326.1, read as the reverse complement.
TATAACTATTATTATAGTTTTTTATTATTATTTATTATTAATAAATAAATGATAATAATAATACAAAAAACTATAAGAATGGTTAAAAAAATTAATAATAGAATGTTGTTTGTTCTTTCTGATTTTTTCGAATTATTGTTCTTATTTTCAGATTTTCTTTCTTTTTGAATTTTCAGATCTTCGTTCATATTTTCGTTCTTTCGAATTTGCAGATTTTTGTTCTTATTTTTTGATTTTCGAATTTTCAGATTTTAACATATTTGGATTTTCGTTCTATCGAATGTTCGGCTTTTCGAATTTTTGGATTTTCGATCTTTTTGAATTTTCGTTCTTTTAGAAAATTTGTTTTCGAAAAAAAATTTTTAAACAGAGTTTCATTAATTCGGATGTTTCCGAATGAATATGTTCAATTTTATCGAAAAACGAATTCGGAACAAAACAAATTGCACTTGTCTAGAATACATCATTAAATGTATTTTCTTTAATGCATGCAGTACAAGTATTTGAATATGACCTGGCCTCTTTCAGTCCCTGTTGAACATGGCTGGAGAGTGAGAGGAAATGGCAGCGCGAGGAGTCAATCAGTTCATGTGATAACAAGAAGCATGCTGATAGGAGGGGAAAGCAGTGTGACAGAGAAATGAGCTCATCGCCATGCTGGGAAGGGCTTTGGGGCTTTACTTCCTAAAGATAGAGCTTCCAGCAGGGGGGCCAATTGAGCATCACAGCTATGACCCAATGAAATGTCACTTAAAACCTCCTGAGACACTGCAGATATACAGCTATGTGGCTGTAGGCATAGGGCTGCCTTGGCACCCTAACATACAAGGAAGTGCACTGTTCCTTTTCAGGAGTAATTCCAGAAAAAAGGTACATTTTTTTAAGCTACTGCTTAGGCACAATTAGATTTAGATATTAACATAAATAACATAAGAAACATTCACCTTTTGAATTCAGTTTTATTTCAATTAATAGTTTTAATGTGAAATGATGGAAACCAGTGATTTCCAAGCTGGGAGCTGTAACCACAATTTAATTGTGAGAGCAAACAAAATGATCCAATGCACTGATGCCCATATGCAACTGAATATCTTATTAAATAAACATAGGCTATAATATATTGGTGTCCTTATTAATGCATTAGAATTTGTAAAGCAATAACAAAATTCTTTTTTTTATGAAACCCAATTACCAAAAAAAAAAAACTACTGGATTATTCCTTGGTGGGATCCCAAAAAAATAGTAATACATACTATAATTTAACATTCTTCGGGGGGCCCAAAACAACCAACAGCATAATATTTTGTCAATTTAGTGCGTTAGCATAGTGAAAGTGGGTTACTTCATATCACTAATGCCCCGTACACACGGTCGGATTTTCCGACGGAAAATGTGTGATAGGACCTTGTTGTCGGAAATTCCGACCGTGTGTAGGCTCCATCACACATTTTCCATCGGATTTTCCGACATACAAAGTTTGAGAGCAGGCTATAAAATTTTCCGACAACAAAATCCGTTGTCGGAATTTCCGATCGTGTGTACACAAATCCGACGCACAGAGTGCTAAGCATGCTCAGAATAAATAAAGAGATGAAAGCTATTGGCTACTGCCCCGTTTATAGTCCCGACGTACGTGTTTTACGTCACCGCGTTCAGAACGATCGGATTTTCCGACAACTTTGTGTGACCGTGTGTATGCAAGACAAGTTTGAGCCAACATCCGTCGGAAAAAATCCATGGATTTTGTTGTCGGAATGTCCGATCAATGTCCGACCATGTGTACGGGGCATTAGGCTCGGTTCACATACTGTATATGTGGTGTGTGAAACACAGCAAATCCTGTGTGTTTCTCACACTGAGCTGAAATCGCACAGAATTCATGCAAGCCACAGTGGGTGTCAATGTTAAATTAATGACACCTCAAAACAGTTTGCAAAACGCAGCGTGATTGAAAGAATAGGACCGCATAGGTGTGAACACCCATGCGATCTGATTCCAGTGCAGGAAAAAAAGAAAGGGTCCTGCACCTCTTTTGTGAGGATTTGGTGTGATTTGAGCCATACAAATGTATGGCTCAAATCACACCACACAGGCATCGCATGTGATTTGAATAAGAATGCGTTGCGATTCCAATTTGAATCACATGCGGTATACCACACATCATATATGTGAACCCAGTTTTAAAACAGGCAACTAAAAAGTAGTACACATTGATTTCTTTTTTTTAATTATTATTATTATTGTTATTTTTTAAATTATGATACATTTCTGCCCCTATCTACGAATCTCTCCACTGGCTTCCGCTCACCCAACAAATTAAAATTAAAATACTAACAATGACTTACAAAGCCTTCCACAGCTCTGCCCCCAGCTGCATCACTAACCTAGTCTCAAAATATCAACCAACTTGTTCTCTTCGGTCCTCTGAAGACCTCTTGCTCTCTAGCTCTCTTGTCACCACCTCCCATGCTTGCCTCCAAGAACTCTCCTGAGCCTACCCCAATCTGTCTGACTATGTCCACTTTTACTGTAGGTGATCTCTGAAAACCCTTCTCGTCAGAGAAGTTTATCCTGCCTCCGCCTAAGTAAAAAAACTACATTTGTTTTCATCAGCCTATCCCCCACATTTATTACCTTTGGACCTTCCCACTTATCACTCGAACTTTCATTTTAGATTGTAAGCTCTGACAAGTAGGGCCCTCTAATTCCTCTTGTATTGAATTATATTGTAACTGTACTGTCTACCCTCATGTTGTAAAGCGCTGCGCAAACTGTTGGCACTGTATAAATCCTGCATATTAGTAATAATAATAATTTCTTAGTTAATTTTTTTGTCTTAGTGGTACAATTCCAGTTACTGTACATGATTATTTTTTTTTTTGCTTTTGCAGTGCCATGTTAAGAGTTATGAAGAAGAAGATCTGCATTCCGCCATTCGTAATCTATTAGAAAACTTCAATAAACATTTAACGTCAAGAAATTTGTAATATATTTATTTAGTGTTAGATTTACAGAAGCCAACAGACCTATAAAAAATTTTTAAAAGTAATGATGCTGACAAGAGCATTCATTCAGATTCAATGTTTTTATTGTACAAGAAGTAGAGAGGCTGACAGCATCTTTCCTACCCAGGAACAATAGGTTATTGGCCAACAGATTCCAATGGAGTAAAGCTGAGTAATGGATACCCTACAAATAGTGCGATTGTCATTGATTCCTGTCAGCATTGCATGAATCAAAGGACAAATGCAATCCTCTATTTCCTAAAGGTATCATGAAAGATTGTAAGGAAGCAACTGGTCAGATATTTACCATTGCGATGATATAACAAATACTATTTTTTTACATTAGTTTTTTAAAAATGTGTGCTGAGTTGTTTTTAACTATTTACAAACAAGACTTACAAAGAAATAAAGGCAAAGGGGAAAAAAAGCATTCCCTCGATTTTTTTTGCTTTAAAAGCTGAATTGCAGCCATTTAGAAGCCATATAATACAGCTGTAATAGATTTTGTTTTGTAATAATATCTCACTCATAATAATTCTTTATCTAGTAATTTCTCTATCGTTTCACTTTGCAAAGAATACCCAAACACATGCAAGAAAAATAAATAAACAGCATTTTTTCTTGTACATGATTGAATGATGGAAGTCAGCAATAGCTTTTAGCTATCTGACTGCAATTTTCAAATCTTAATAGGCTCAATGAAAGAAGTCACTTTTTTAGGAAATAAAGATCTTTATCCAGTTGGGTTAGCTTTGTGAATTGAGCGTGCTCTCTGGAAATGTTATATTGCTGTAGATGTGAGTTGGGTAGGTGAGGACAGGGAACTTTAGACCTGGGAAGCAAACACAACCAACTGGCCCTTTTGTGGTAGGAGTAATTTCATGTGGGCTAATAAGGATAAGCAAATGTGTCTGGGTTCAGTTTGCAGGGCATTTGTCAAACCCAACATAAAGGCCATAAATGGCTAACTTAAATCTGAACCTTATTGAAGTCTATGAAAGGGAATTATTGGAAACTCAGCCCTGGACAAAGCAAGGGATGTCAAACAAAGGACATGGGGAGCTGAGCGCTGTAATGGGGATAGGTACCAATGCAAACAAATAAAATAAATACATAAATAATTACTGTACAGAGAGGAGGGGTCTTCCTTTGTAGGTGACTTCAAGGATGACATGGGAAAAACACCAAGCCGTTCAATTACATGCTTGAGGGAGCCTTTAAGCAGTGTGTTGTGTTATGGAACAGTCAATTCTCACAGACAGCCTCAGTGACATTGTATTATTCTATCACAGATTTTGCATGTGTATTGTAATGGATTTTTTTACTTTCAGATTATTGTTTGTCTTAAATACAGCATCAGTGCCACCACAAAATGATTCACTACAACTTAAAATAGCCCTTTTAGTCTGTTTTGGCCACGACACATGATTTTTTTTGTCCAGCTCTAATAGGATTGAATTGATCAGAGGTAGTATGAGCCACACCAGCTATTGGAAAGTTTACTCTTAAAAAAAAGCTAAAGTCCTCAACTTCATACAAATTGACCACTGACAATATAGTTGGATAGTTTAGTTCAATGGCCTTCTTTTTTCACAGTATTCTTTTAAAAGTTTAATAAAATGTCAAAATGTAAAAACTGAAAAAATGACAATTCCACATTCCCTGAACCATCTTGATCCCTATATCCCCATCTACTTAGAAAATATTCAAAATGTAGACTGCATGTTTTTGGTATAAATTAAATTAGCCTGCAGTGTGTCCGCCATGGTAAACATACCATTTGGATATCACAAGCGAGAAGTGGGCGCAATACCTCACTGAGACAAGTCAGCAGCAAAAGGCATGTATCTCTCCTCCTCAAGGGTGTATAGCATCCACTTTCTTTTAAAGTGCTGCTAAGAGGTTTTTTTTATGGTATTTTGTATTTAGGTATTTATCTTTTTTTTTTTTTTTTTTTATTGTAAGGCCATTGCTACCTTTTTAAAGCAAACAAAGGCCGACATGGCAATGCACTACCTTTTAAAAAAAGTCCTAGGCCTAAAAATCACCTTGTCCCTCTGCAAAAATGTAAACAATTGTTTTCTGTAAAATAAGGCTGACATTGAACTCGCAGACGTGATGATGACAACACAAAGTTCTCTTGGCATTATCCGCACACGATTTACTGATGTTTAACCACTTTTGGATTTTGCCTTAACTGGATCCCTGGACTCTTCTGACAATAGGGAGAAAGGGTATTGATAGCTTAATGGAAAAGGTGGACACTAACATTCAAATGATTTGCAAGTGTCACTAAGTAATCCAATGAAAGAGAACAGGAAATAATTAATATTAGATACAACAGAGTTGTAAAGCAGATCAACGAAGAGCAGCTTTAGTAGAAACCAGGCAGCTTTTATCAGAAAACACAAATTGGAATGTAGTATTTTAGAAACAGCCAGAAATGTTGTACAGATTCACTGCACATTATAGAAGATGTTTTATTAAGATGTAAATTCAGAAGGAAAGGAGGCAGGTTTTATTGTGAAATAAAAATTAGAGCGTAGTATATCAGACTCAGCAGTGGGAATTATTGTACAGAGTAATGCACACTATGTAAGCAGCACTGATATGTCAAAGTTTAGGAAAAAGAGACAGGCATTTTTGTTGCGGAATAAAAATTACAATGTATTAAATTTGTAAGAAGTTTTACTAGACTGCAATTTCAAAGGGTGAGGCCAGGCAGGTTTTATCATGAAGAAAAAACTTCTCTTTTCTGTGACAACTGACAGAAATATTGGACACTCTAGCAGCTTATAAAGGCAACAGTTTAAAACAGAAGTATAAGGCAGTTTTTATCACCAAATAAAAGTGCATTATTTCTGAGACAGCAGTTTTTGAGCAACTACTCAAATGCTTCAATTTTAGAGGGAGAGGCAAAGCAGCAGGGTTTATTTTCAAATTTAAATTACGGTGCAATATTTCATGGACAACAGCAAGAAATATTGTACCGACTCATTGCACAGTATGCAAGCGGTTTTACTAAAGCACAACTTCTAAGTAAGTAATGCAGCAGGTTTTATCTTGAAACAAAAATTAGTGTGAAGTACTTTTGAGACAACAGTCAAAAATATTGTACAGACTTGATAAACACTTTGTGAGCAGCTTTAGTAGACCACAATTTCCAAAGGAAGTAATGAGGCAGGATTTATCGTGAAATTAATACGTATTAAATTTTAAAGAAGTGTAACAAAGACCACAATTTCAGAGGAAAAGACCAGGCAGGTTTTTTGTTTAATAGAAAATAGAATGTAGCATTTCAGGGACAACATCCAGAAGAATTGTACAGTTTAAATGAACACTATGTAAACATCTTTAGTAAATCAAAGCTTAGCAGAAAGATACCAGGCAGGTTTTATTTTGACATAAAACTTAGAGTGTATTATTTCTGAGAAACAGTCAGAGTTATTGTACAGATTTTCTGCATTATATGAACATAGTTTTACTAGACTGCAATTTCAGATGGAGAAACCAGGCAGGTCTTATACGGAAATAAAAATCAGGATGTGGTTTACAAGGAACAACCTTAAATATTGCACAGACAATGATAAGTATTATGCAAGAAGCATTAGTAGGCTGCAGTTTAAGGGGGAATGTCCAGGCTGGTTTTAGCGTGAAAAAAAATCAGAGTGTATTCATTAACAGACAATTGCCAGAAATATTGTACTGACTCCATGCACACCATGTAAGCATCTTTAGTAAGCGGAGGTTTAAGTGGGAGAGACAAGGAAGATTTTATCTCAAAATAAAACAAAATAAAATTTAGACTGTATTATTATAAAGATAACAGCTATAAATATTGCATGGAATTGCTGCATACTATATATGTAAACGGTTTTGAAAAATTAATTCTGTGAAGCGCTAATGAATCAATACTTTAATAAAAAAATAAATAAAGTGAAAAATTAATTCAAAATTCCTGTACTCCACAAATACAGTTGTGCTCATAAGTTTACATACCCTGGCAGAATTTATGATTTCTTGGCCATTTTTCAGAGAATATGAATGATAACACAACAACTTTTCTTTCACTCATGGTTAGTGTTTGTCTGAAGCCATTTATTATCAATCAACTGTGTTTACTCTTTTTAAATCATAATGACAGAAACTACCCAAATGATTCTGAACAAAAGTTTACATACCCTGGTGATTTTGGCCTGATAACATGCACACAAGTTGACACAAAGGGGTTTGAATGGCTATTAAAGGTAACCATCCTCACCTGTGATCTGTTTGCTTGTAGTTAATGTGTGTGTATAAAAGGTCAATGAGTTCCTGGACTCCTGACAGACCCTTGCATCTTTCATCCAGTGGTGCACTTAAGTTTCTGGATTCTGAGTCATGGGGAAAGCAAAAGAATTGTCAATGGATCTGCGGGAAAAGGTAGATGAACTGACTTGCTGACTTGCTATTCTATGTTTAAATTGTTGTGCAGACACATATATCATTTTCATATGTAAGCAGTTTTGCTATGCCACAATTTCACAGTGAGAGCCCAGGCAGGTTTTATAATCAAGGAAAAATCAGAACACATTTCAGGGATAACATATTCTACAAACTAGCTGCACAGTGTGTAAGCAGTTTCGACACAATTTCAGAGAGAGAGAGAGAGAGAGACAGGGCAGTTTTCATATTAAAATAACAAAAATGCCCTGTACACACATTCCGACAACAAAATCCATGGATTTTTTCCAATGGATGTTGGCTCAAACTTGTCTTGCACGTTTTCGGAAAATCCGATAGTTCTGAACGCGGTGACGTAAAACATGTACATCAGGGCTATAAACGGGGCACATCAGGACTATAAACGGGGCAGTAGCCAATAGCTTTCGTCTCTTAATTTATTCTGAGCATGCGTGGCACTTTGTGCGTCAGAATTGTCCACACACGGTCGGAATTTACGCAAACGGATTTTGTTGTCGAAAAATTTTATAGCCTGCTCTCAAACTTTGTGTGTCGGAAATTCCGATGGAAAAAGTCCGATGGAGCCCACACAAGGTCGGAATTTCCGACAACAAGCTCCAATCGCACCTATTCCATCGGAAAGTCCGACCGTGTGTACAGGGTATTAGAGCGTAGTGTTTCACAGACAACAGCATGGTCTATTGTACAGACTTGATGCACACCATGTAAGCAGCTTTAGTAGGCTGCAATTTAAGAGGGTCAGGCGGGTTTTATGGTGAAATTAATACTATAGAGTATAATTTTTTTAGACAACATCAAGAAATATTGTACAAATGCACTGCACATATTTATAAATGATATAGAGTCTGGGATTAAAAGTACCATTTCGGTGTCTGCTTAAGACACCAAGCTATGCAGTGGAATAGAATCATTCAATATCCTTACAGGATGTGTCCAACTTACAAACCAACCTCAATGCACTATTTATTTGGGCAAATATGTGACAAATGAGGTTTAATGTTCATAAATGTAAAGTTAGGCATTTGCAGACTAAAATCATGCAGGCATTATACATTCAAGGAGGAGAACAACTGGGAAAGTCAATGGCTGAGAAGGATCTGGGTGTTCTGGTAGATTATAAACATAATTATTGTTTGCAATGCCAAGCTGCAGTTTCTAAAGCCAGCAAAATGCTTTCTTGTATTAAAAAAGGTATAGACTCCAGAGAGAGACCTCATTTTGCTCCTGCACAAGTCATTAGTAAAACCATCTGGAATATGCAGTTCAGTTTTGGGTATCAGTTCACAAAAGGGATATTCGGGAACTGGAGAAAGTCTAGGGAAGGGCAACCAAACTGATAAGAGGCATGGATGAGCTCAGCTATGAGGAAAGATTAGCTGAACTGAAATTATTTTCTCTTGAGAATAGGCGAATAAAGGGGGATATGATCAACACTTATAAATACATAAGTGGTTTATATAGTGAACTTGGTGTAGAGTTATTCACTTTCAGGTCATTACAAAGGACAAGGGGCAGTCTTTACATCTGGACATCTGGAGGAAAAGAGATTTAACCTCAAAATACAGAATAGCTTCTTTACAGTAAGAGCTAGCAAAGTAGATTTTTTTTTAAGCTAGATGCATTCCTAAATGGACAAAATACAACTGGATTCTTACATTTATAAGAAAATGCAACAAGGATTATCCAGAGAGTATCCAATAGCCTCCTGGGGAATCAAGAAGGAATTTTATTCCCCCACTGCAGTGAAGTGGATCATGTTTTATTGGGATTTTTTGCGTTCTGCTTGATTAGCTGTGGGTATAGGACTGTGCATACGGAGTTTGTTAGTTTTTTCTTCTATTGATCGATTTAGATGAAGACTACTGTACATGCACAGCAAGCAAGCAGTTTTACAAGGTTACAGTTTTAGAGGGTAAAAAATGCATGTTTTTTTGTGAATTCAAAACTGGATTGTATAATTTAGGGGAGAACAGCCATAAATATTGTACAGAAGTGATGCAGACTATGTAATCAACTTTAGTATGCTGCAGTTTAAGAAGGAGAGACCACAAAGGCTTTATCATTAGATAAAAATAAGAACATAACATTTCTGAGACAGTAGACAGAAATACTGTACAGACTAATGTCCAGTATGTATGTATATGTGACAGATACATCTGGGACAGGGGCTTTTGGAGGGGGCTGCAGGGTGGCCTCGTGCCTACTAAATATGGGCCCTGGCATTTGAGAAAGCTATGAGCATTCAGGAAGATGTCCTGTTATATAATGCAAGATGACATGTTATTGCCACATTTAACTGCTTGCCGACCAGCCGCCACAGTTTCTCTGCGGCAGAATGTCATGGCTGGGCGAAACGACGTTACCTCACGTCGCTTTGTCTTTTGGCCACTAGGAGCCCGCGTGCACTTGCAGCTTGTGCCCAGAGCCGATGCGAGTGCCCGGTGGGTGCGATGACCGCCGGGCAACCGGATCGCTCGTGACAGAGCGATAACCAGGATCTGTGTGTGTAAACACACAAATCCCGGTTCTTTCAGGGGAGTAGAGACAGATCGTGTGTTCATACTAAGTATGAACACTGATCTCTCTCTCCTCCTTGACAGTCCCATTGCCCCTACAGTTAGAACACACCTAGGGAACACAGTTAACCCCTTGATCGCCCCTAGTATTAACCCCTTCCCTGCCAGTGACATTTATACAGTAATCAGTGCATTTTTATAGCACTGATCTCTGTATAGTTGTCAATGGTCCCAAAAATGTGTCAAAAGTGTCCAATTTGTCCGCCGCAATATCGCAGTCCCGATAAAAATCAGATTACCGCCATTACTAGTAAAAAAAAATAATAATAAAAATGCCAATAAATCTATCCCCTATTTTGTAGATGCTATAACTTTTGCGCAAACCAATCAATATACGCTTATTGTGATTTTTTTTTACCATAAATATGTCATCATATGATATCAAGGGAAATATGCATGAAGGGCAAAAAAAGGACGTTTAAAAACTTCCAGCATGCATGAGGACAAAGGGGACATTCACGGCATATTACAATCATGGTAATTAGGGAATGATGAAAGAAAAACAATACATTAGCAAACATTAAATACATAGAATGTGATGTTAAAGGAGAAATCTTACCTTAATATAGTCCATCTGCAGGACCTAGATGATGATAATAATAATTCCCAGAGCCTGGGGGGGATGCCTGTCAAGAACTTGTTGTCCTGCAGACTTCTCCCCGTCGCCAAGTACCGCAACGTGGCGACTAGCCTCTGCTCAGGAGTGATGGCGTGCCCCAAGCAGGTGTCCTGCTTCGTAATATAAGGGGACAGCAAAGCCAACAGTGAAAAACGGGGTCCATCATCCGGAGATAATTCCTGAAATCATCAGGATTATTCTCTTGTATCTCCCGCAACAAAGGCTTGTGCGAGAATTGGTCACGCTGGAGTAACCAATTCTTGGTCAGTGAACTCCTCCTCGCCCTGTTCATGGACTGGGCTTGGGTCAAAGTAATAAGAACCCCAACACCAAGCCCCTGCATAGCACGAACTCTACGAGGAGTACGTAACCGCAACATGGCTTCAAAACGGTCGGCTGGTCAGAATGAACTAACAGAACGCACTGAAAAACAGAAAGGCCTGAGAAGAGCGAGCTGAAAATCAGAAGCGAGCGGACAAGAACGCACTGCAAAATCAAATACGTACTATAAAATACGCACTGAAAAACAAATGCGAACTGACTACACGCACTGAAAACCAGATACGAACCCGAAAGCACAAACTGAAGAGCAGTAACGATCTGAAAAGCACGAGGCTGAAAAGCGCGAATCGCCTCTCAACAAACTTCTACTAACACAAGATTAGCAGAAGGAGCCCAAAGGGTGGCGCATTTGGTATTGAACTTCCCTTTTATAGTGCCGTCGTACGTGTTCTTGACGTTCTGAATTTCCGACAAGATTTGTGTAACCGTGTGCATGCAAGACAAGTTTGAGCCAACATCAGTCTGAGAAAATCCATGGATTTTGTTGTCGGAATGTCTGACCATGTGTATGTGGCATTAACTGTGTCGCTTTAAGAAGAAAAAAACAGGCAAGTATAATCATTAAAACATTGTGTATTATTTCAGAGACAAATATTGTACAATTGCCATACAACTTACAGTATGCGTTGTATAAGCAGCTTTAACCACTTCAGCCCCGGAATATTTGGCTGCTCAATGACCAGGCCATTTTTTGCGATCGGGACAGCGACATTATGGCGGACAGATCGAACACTTTTGACACATTTTTGGGACCACTGACAATTATGCAGCGATCAGTGCTATAAAAATGCACTGATTACTGTTTAAATGTCACTGGCAAGGAAGGGGTTAACACTAGGGGGCGATCAAGGGGTTAACTGTGTACCCTAATGTGTGTTCTAACTGTAGGGGGATGGGACTGACTAGAGGAGAAGACAGTTCTTTGTTCCTAGCTAGTAGGAACTCACAATCTGCCTCTTCTCTCCTCACAGTACAGGGATTTGTGTGTTTACACACACGCGTCCCTGTTCTGGCCTTCGTGCCCCTGAATGCGTGTGGCCGGCGGTCATCGCGACTGCCGGCCACGCGCATCGGCACCCCCGCAGTGCAGCGGGCATGCTATCCCGCCTAAAGGAGCCGACATACAGCTACGACGGCTCGTGGGATCGTGCCGACCTGCCGCAGTATGACGGCGGCTGGTCTGCAAGCGGTTAACAGGCTGCAGTTTAACAGGGAGAGACAAGGCAGGTTTTATTGTGAAATACAAAATGTAGTATAAAAAGTTTAGTATTTATGGGACAACAGTCAGAAATATTGTACAGACCCGATACAATCTATGTAAGTAGCTTTAGTAGGCCATAGAGGGAAAGACTAGGCAGGTTTTATTATTGAATACAATTCAGAGTTCCTTTGTCAGCATTTACTGCTACTTGGTAGTTCTACATGTACAGCCTTTAGACTATACTCTGCATTCTTTATGTAAATTTAGTTTTGAGAGGGTTGACAGGAAAGTGTAAATGTAATTTTTTTTTAAAATAAAGTTTCTTAATTAAGGACATTAAAAATGCAAACTGCCTGATCAGCAAAATGTTGCTCTACCACCGTATAAATGTAATTAATTATATTTCTAGAACAATTTAAAACATTTACCTCTTACATTTGCAATATCTGGTTTTGGGTAATCAAAGATTGTCATTATCAGATATATAAAGTCAAACAGTCAGCAAATGAGTGTGTCCTAGTATGTCACTTCCTTTGAGGTTTGTATAAAACTAAGTCAAAGAATAACCTGGCACAAGGACAACAGATTCAATTTTGAGCTTCTTCTTCAGGCATTACCAGCCCCGTTCATGGACCATGAACAATTCATTGGTGACCTTTTGCATTGTTTTCAACCTCTTTTATCTCACTTCAGCCAAATCAGTTCTAACATACCAGTAGATTGCTGAGGAGTTAAGAGACCTGGCAAAACTGTTTGACTGAGAGGTAAGAGCTTTAGTTTTCATGTTCAAAATTTAAACATGTTTAATATAATCAGTTACATTTGTCTAAAAACATATACCTATTTTGTCTACTTAACAACAATCAATGTTGCTTAAGGAGTTAATACCAAACATTGTCCAGTAATGAACTTAGTTAACTAAATGAGCAGAGGCTTTTCACTTTGCAAAGTAAATGCTCACTTATTTAAGTAAATAAGCTAAAACTATGTTTACTTGGACTAGCCAATCATGTACCAATTTTAATAATTAAAATTTAAATTAAAAATTACAAATCTACACGTGTAGGCGTATATATATTAAATACTAGCATAAAACTTGCAAATCTGCAATTACATATTACTTACATCTGAATAATAATACTAAAGGGACAACATTGTTTGCATTTTTTATTTTGTTTTATTTCAATAACAGTACCAGTAAGTATATGTATAAATACTGTTGTTACAAGAGTTTTTTTTTTTTTTCAATGTTTGAGTTAATTGCATAAGGTACCGTATATTAGAATTGTAATGTGTAACGACTGTCTACTTGTTCCTATAGACTGCAGTTCGTCACCTGTACCTAAGCGGGGAGAAACAAAGGTGAAATCTAAAAAAATAAATAGTTTAACCTTTCTTTCTTAAAATCTTTATGTTAGAGGTGCATTGAAGGAAGTGAGAAAATATACTGTATATACTGTAACATGTATTTGACAATGACAAAGTATATTGTTTGTATCCTGTAAAATGAAAACAAAATCTAGTTTCTAAACCTTTCTACAGTCACAGCGCTCTTTGAAAGTATGCAAAATCTTGAGGCACCCCAGTCTAAAATGCTGCCACCCATCACATTAGAAGCTCCTTTTTTCACATCGGCACCCTCAAACCACCCCCCTTTCAAATGAGAGTGCTGGGGCCCCTCTTCCTTTTCACATAACAGTCCTCAGTTCTCACTCCCCCTTTGACATCAGAGCGTTCAGCCCCCTTTCACATCAGTGTCCTCAGTCCCTCCCCCCTTTTATATCAGAATCTTAAATTCCCACCTACTTTCCACATCAGAGTTCTCATTCCCCCTTTCACATCAGAGTCCCCAGTCCCTCCTGTTCACATAAGAATCATCAGCCCCCCTCAAATCAGAGTCCTCATTTCCCTCTTTCACATCACAGTCCCCCACCCCCCTTCATATCAGAGTCCTTAGCCCCCCTTCCAATCAGAATGCTCAGTCCACACTTTCACATCAGTGTCTCCAGTTCCCTCTTTTAACAACCAGTGGTGGCTTCTTCTTTCACATCAACGTCCCCCCCCCCCATACATATGTCCTCAGCCCCCCTTTTCACTTCAGAATCCTCAATTCCCACCCCTACAGTCACATCAGAGTCCTCACTCGCCCTTTTAACATCAGAGTCCTTGGACCTGACCTTTCACATGAGTATTCTCATATCCCCCATTACATCAGCATCCTTAACCTCCCTTTTGCACCAGTGTTCTCAGTCCCCCCCCCTCCCTTTCACATTGGAGACTTCAGTTCCCCCCCTTCACAAGAGAGTCCTACCTTACAATCTTCACCACACACGACATGGCAGTAGGTGGGAGGAAAACTTCCACCTCCTTTTGAATACCAGAAAATCAAAAATAATAATGCGCCAACCAGAGAGCAAAGCAGCCAACACAACAATCAGACAAATTGTAACAAGGATATAGTATAAATAAGTGTGGCGCTAAAAAAATATATATGTACGTTATTGGGCAAAACCAGACCGAATGTTATCTGAAAGGCAATATGCACAATAAAGTGTATTGATGGAAATTGATCGTATAAGAACTGTTAGCTGACACTAGCAGAAATAAGTACTGTGAAATGAAAAACAATATAAACCTGAAGGTGTATAGGTGAACCACATAAGTGGATCATATATAAACTGTTAGTTGACACCTGAAGTGAAAAAAATGGAAAAACAATGTGTGTGAGTATTGCAAGAACTACAAATCCCAACAGTGGGGAGGAGCAGTTGTATGCATGTGAACCGAAGATGATGTGAAAATACTAAAACATCACAAAACTGTGCTACATACAAATAGGTAATTGAACATGTAGTGAGGAGGTAGAATTAAAATAACGAAAATGTGAGTGGCAGCAGCCTCTGTCCTCTAGGCTAATCTTAGTCTCCAGCTGGTCAATCTGCTACTCTGCTCTGAGCCAGAGTGTGTTTTATCACTTTGTTTTAAATAAAGCTTGTCAAAAGCTGATTTACACCATGGGGAAGTCTTTGTTTTTATCCCTTTACATTTGAGGACCTACATCGTTTCCACGGAGCCGGACCTTTGATGAGCAACCCTCCACTGGCATCTTCAAAGCTGCAGGTCAGTGAGAGCAGAGAGGTTTGGTCGGTGAGTGCTGCCGTTTTTCCATCATCTTCAGCTGTTGGGAACTAAGAGCTACTCCCCCGCTCCAGTAGAAGCCTTTTGACTCCCAAGCTGCTGGCTGGGACTCCATCACAGCTGGTAAGGGTATTTCTGCCTATCCCTTTCACACAGATGTTGGATACCTTATCTTGTGGATGCCATTCCCGGATTTAAGGGCCCCCCATTACCATTTCCGGCTGCTGTTGATCATTTTGGTTGCATTTTTGGACTTTGAGTTAGGACAGTAACCTATGAGTTCAGGATGGACTTCTAGTTTCATTTGTAGATTATGTGTTCACCACTCACATTTTCGTTATTTTAATTCTACCTCCTCACTACATGTTCAATTACCTATTTGTATGTAGCACAGTTTTGTGATGTTTTAGTATTCTCACATCATCTTCGGTTCACATGCATACAACTGCTCCTCCCCACTGTTGGGATTTGTAGTTCTTGCAATACTCACACACATTGTTTTTCCATTTTTTTCACTTCAGGTGTCAACTAACAGTTTATATATGATCCACTTATGTGGTTCACCTATACACCTTCAGGTTTATATTGTTTTTCATTTCACAGTACTTATTTCTGCTAGTGTCAGCTAACAGTTCTTATACGATCAATTTCCATCAATACACTTTATTGTGCATATTGCCTTTCAGATAACATTCGGTCTGGTTTTGCCCAATAACGTACATATATATTTTTTTAGCGCCACACTTATTTATACTACTACCTCCTTTTGAGTGCTGGGGCTGCTCCAGATGCCATCCGCTCCTGATAATCAACATGTTAATGTTAATGTTGGTACAGACATACAAGCCACCAGCACAAGGTTCCCATGTGCTGGTGGCTTGTATGTCTGTACCATCGACATGTATGCAAAAATCTGACACAGTGCAGCGCACCCATAGATGGCACACCAGGCTGCTGTAGCAACCTCACTGAGAAACACTGATATGGAAAACCAGTGCAGTAAAGCAAGTCAATGCAGTATAACATTTAGGGCCTCTTTTGACAGGCCTTGATGGGCAAATGCAGTGTGATTTTGACATAAGTTTAAGACATTTTTACACTCACCGGCCACTTTATTAGGCACACCTTGCTAGTACCTGGTTGTCCCCTTTTGCCTTCAGAACTGCCTTAATTCTTCATGGCATAGATTCAACAAGGTGTTGGAAACATTCCTCAGAGATTTTGGTCCATATTGACATGATAGCACCACGCAGTTTCTGCAGATTTGTCAGCTGCACACTCATGATGCGAATCTCCCGTTCCACCGCATCCCAAAGGTACTCTATTGGATTGAGATCTGGTGACTGTGGAGGCCATTGGAGTACAGGGAACTCATTGTCATGTTCAAGAAACCAGTTTGAGAACATTTGAGCTTTGTGACATGGTGCATTATCTTGCTGGAAGTAGCCATCAGAAGACGGTTACACTGTAGTCATAAAGGAGCAACAATACTCAGGCAGGCCATGTCGTTTAAACAATGCTCAATTGGTTTTAAGGGGTCCAAAGTGTGCCAAGAAAATATCCCCTCACCATTACACCACCACCATCAGCCTGAACCATTGATACAAGGTAGGATGCATCCATGCTTTCATGTTGTTTATGCCAAACAACATTTAGATGACCCTGCCATCTGAATGTTGCAGCTGAAATCAAGACTCATCAGCCCAGGCAACCTTTTTCCAATCTTCCATTGTCCAATTTTGGGGAACCTCTGCAATTTGTAGCCTAAGTTTCCTGTTCTTAGCCGACAGGAGTGGCACTCAGTGTGATCTTCTGCTTCGGTAGCCCATCTGCTTCAAGGTTCGATGTGTTGTGCATTCAGAGATGGTACCTTGGTTGTAGCGAGTGGTTATTTGAGTTACTGTTGCGTTTCTATCATATCGTCCCAATCTGTCCATTCTCCTCTGACCTCTTACATAAACAAAGCATTTTTGTCCACACAACTGCCGCTCACTGGATATTTTCTCTTTTTCAGGCCGTTCTCTGTAAACCCTAGAGATGGTTGTGTGTTAAAAGCCCAGTAGATCAGCAGTTTTTGAATTAATCAAACCAGCCCGTCTGGCACCAACAACCATGCCACGTTCAAAGTCACTTAAATCCCATTTCTTCCCCATTCTGATGCTCCGTTTGAACTTCAGCAAGGTGTCTTCACTACCTCTACATGCCTAAATGCATTGAGTTGCTGCCACATGATTGGCTGATTAGCAAATTTGTGTTACCAAGCAATTAAACAGGTGTACCTGTCATGAACCATGAATTAGACTGAGACGGAAGTGCAGTAAAAATCACACTTTTTAATAAAATGGTACAAACAGAGCAAGCGTAATCAAAACATAGCCAGGGTTCGATAACTAGAGCGGGTAGTCGGAACAAACCAGTGAAACAGGAATCCAGAGATCAGCATAGTAGAGACAGTAAACAGGGGTAGGAACCAGAAGGGAAGTCAGCCAGGCAAAAGACTTGAACAGGAAAACACAGCAGGGAGTATCTGGATATGCTGACCTGGCGAAGGCACAGGAGATCTGATCCAGGCAGTTTTAAATAGCCAGCAGGGCTAGCTGATGAGCAGGAAATGAAGACCAGGTGAGTCACTGTAGAACAAAGAATACTGGCAATTAACTGACAGCTGAGCACAGAGCTCTGAGAAGCAGTTCTGGATGTAGAAGGAAATGTTAGAACCTCTGTCAGCTTTATTGCTGTCTATGTTTCTTTATGGTCTGGTATGTCTCTTTGTGGTTTGGTGACTATTGTCACTGGGAATAAAGGTAAGCAAAAGTTCAAAATAAGTTCAAAATAATTTTGAGTTGTCATCAGAACAGGAATAAATAGGAAATATTCCAATAGGGAAACTCTTTATGGTAATAAGTACCAAAAAGGGGATTTTGCTCACTAAGAAGAGATTTTGTCTCACTTCCTGTATTAGCTCTACAGGACATAAAGTGAAGAGAAATCTCCCCAGTGGGACACAAATGGCAAATATGTTGTTGCACAAATACATATAATATTGTTTTAATCAGTAAAATTTTCTTTCCTACAGAATGTGCCATCTGCTAAAATCTCCTGCAGAGCTAGAGAATCTATAAAGAAGGTTTGTCAAAGTGAGAAAAAACTTGTGTGCACTTGAGCATTACCTAGCCTTTGCTAAGGCACAGGCAAGTTGTAATCACTAATAATTAATAGTTTACTATATGTCTATATCTCACCTTTTGGTCTCACTGGCTTTGCTGAGACAGCTGGAGACATTGGCCCCTGCTGCTGTCAATTAAAGCCAATGATGGGGGAATGGGAGGTGGGGCCAAGTCCTACTGTCTGTGTCTATAGAGCGAGCTCACACAAGTACACCATAGAAAGCAGCTTCCTATGAGGCCACTCACCAGAGAGGAGGAGCAAGAAGCACCGACGGGGGACCCGAGAAGAGGAGGATCGGAGCCGCTCTTTGCAATTCCAGAAATGTATAAATCTGTTTGTTTGTTTTTTAATACATTTACAATTACTTAAGCTTTGAAAGTCGAGAAAAGGACAGTCCGGAAAGTGTATCAAGGACAATACATAATATCACACTGTACAAACAAAGATAAGAGAGAGGGGTGGGACCAGGTGTCTCCTTCCTTTCTGTGTCGAAATCCAGCCATAGATGGTGCGATTTTCTTTCCTGAAAGCAGATCGGCTCCATTGTGCAAAACGTCGTATCTGTACGTGCTGATTGGCCAGAGGGGGAGCCAATCAGCGGGTCCGGCAGACGCAGTGTCTGCCGGCCACCCGCGATCGCTTACCAGAGAGTTAGAACAGCGGTCTGCCGATGTAAACAAGGCAGACCGCCGTTCTGACAGGAATTAACACATTGATCTTGTGTTCCTGCTAGGCATCCAGTGAGTCCATACCCCACACAGTTAGAAAGCATCCCCTAGGGACACACTTAGAGCCCTTGCACACTGGGGTGGGGGTGGCGTCGGCGGTAAAACGCCGCTATTATTAGCGGCGTTTTACCGTCGGTATGCGGCCGCTAGCGGGGCGTTTTTACCCCCCGCTAGCGGCCGAGAAAGGGTTAAATACCACCGCAAAGCGCCGTCCCATTGATTTCAATGGGCAGGAGCGGTAAAGGAGCGGTATACACACCGCTCCTTCACCGCTCCGAAGATGCTGCTGGCAGGACTTTTTTTACCGTCCTGCCAGTGCATCACTCCAGTGTGCAAGCCCTCGGGGCTTTCACACTGGAATACAAGCAGCGGCACTTTCGGGGCGGTTTGCAGGCGCTATTATTAGCGCAATAGTGCCTGCAAACCGCCCCAGTGTGCAAGGGCTCTTAGCCCTTTAATCGCTCCTGGTGTTAACCACTTCCCTTCCAGTGTCATTAGTACAGTAACAGTGAATATTTTTAGCATTGATTACTGTAGTAATGTCACTGGATCCCAAAAAAGCATCAAAAGTGTCTGTTAGGTGTCCGATTTGTCCATCCACAATGTTGCGTTCCTGCCAAAAATTACTAGTAAAAAAAAAAAAATGCCATAAAAATATACCATGTTTGTAGACGCGATAAAAAAAAATATGTAGCAGAATAAATATTGGCCTAAATTAATGAAGACATTTGATTTTTTACATTTTTTATTGTATATGTTTTATAGCAGAAAGTAAAAATATTGTTTTTTTTTTTTTCAGAAGTGTCGGGCTTTTTTTATTTCTAGCGCAAAAAATAAAAACCGCAGAGGTGATCAAATACCACCAAAAGGAATCTCTATTTGTGGGGAAAAAAAGGACATTAATTTTACTTGGGTACAGCATCCCACAACCGCGCAATTGTCAGTGCCGTATCGCAAAAAATGGCCTGGTTATTAAGGGGATAAAACCTTCCAGGGCTGAGGTGTTTGAAAAAGGCTGCTCCCCACAAAGCAGTATTTTTAAAAACTTTTTTTTTGCATTTGAACATGACCCCCAGAGCAGTACCCAGCACCCTGTGCCATTTGATTGACAATCCTTCAAATAATGGCCTTGAATGGCCAAAAATTATTTTAAAAGATCTAGCTCTCATTGACTTCAATCGGTTTCCAGCTTCATGTGAAGAACTTCAACATAGTTCAGCAAATCTCCTGCGAATTGGACATATGTATAGTATACTCGTCTAATCCCCAATCGTGAGCTGTTATGCCGCGTACACACAAGCGGACTTTACGGCAGACTTTGCCCAGCGGACTTTACGACGGACTTTCTGAATGAACGGACTTGCCTACACACAATCAACCAAAGTCCGTCGAATTCGTACGTGATGACGTACGACCGGACTAAAATAAGGAAGTTCATAGCCAGTAGCCAATAGCTGCCCTAGCTTGGCTTTTTGTTTGTCGAACTAGCATACAGACGAGCGGACTTTTCGACTGTACTCGAGTCCGCCGGATAGATTTGAAACATGTTTCAACTCTAAGTCCGTCCAACTTTTGAGAAAACAAAGTCTGCTGGAGCCCACACACGATCGAATTGTCTGACGAAATCCCGTCCGCCGGGCAAAGTCTGACGTAAAGTCCGCTCGTGTGTATGCGGCATTACTCAAAATTGTGAAATATACTGGACATATCATTTGGATACCTGGCAACCTCGCGGTTTAGAAGAAAAAAATATTCCTACGAGCCACACAGAATCCAATGCTAAATATAAGCATTACTCAGCGGCATGCACAAATCACGTCCCGTATTCCGTGTAGTTGCAAAATATTAAATAAATTGATGCGCTAGAATGTGCTAGGTGTGTCCATATAATGACACAACCACCAGTGTATCAAAATATATATGTGAAAGCGTATCCAACACTAATAAATAAATAAAATTAATTAAATAAATATAATCACACAAATGTGCTAAGTGTACCCATGTGGTCACACAAAATATTGTGTATTAAATAGATGTGAAAACGCATCCAACATTAATTAGTAAAAATACAAAATTAATAATGTTAATAGATATATAAATATATATGGTGCATAAACAGATATGGTGAACATAAACCACAATTACCTAAACATACATCATATGTGAAAACAAATCCTAAAAAGTGCCATGTGCCAAATACACTATAAAGTGCTAAGTGCCACACATCATGTATACAATACATTAAAAGGAACTATATGAATATAAATAATAAGCGTATGGATAGTCCTGCACGTGGATAATAATGCTTGTACAAGATCTTCAATGGTGATGCATTCAAAACGTGCTCAAATCTCCACGTGCCACAGATCATGCGATGGTGCAATACAGGTGACCCCCCCCCAAGATAATGCGCTTACCTCAGAGACTGTGACTAAGTCGCTAGACAAAGTCAAAAAATGCTTTTTAGCCACCCCGGGCTTTGTGCAGATTCCAGGATCCCAGACTTCAGCATGGAGTTATTGGATAAAAAGAAAGGACCATATAGTGTAATACGTTTTTTTTAAACATTTATAACAGCTAAATATAAAACACTCACCCCAAGAGGGGGTACTCACATTTCCATGGTGCTTCAGTGCACCACCCTATAGGAGGCGTGTATACAAGTACAGCAGCGAGGATATGGCGTCTGTCCCAACACTGGCAACAATCACTGCCTAACACTCCGTCCTGGCCCCTCCCCTACGCGTCTTCGACATAGGACATACGTGTCATCATCAGGGGAATGTAATTGGACGGTGTTTCTGTCATCTAAATATAGTGACGGCGGCCATCTTGCCGTGGACCGCGGACACTCTAGTACTGGGCTACAGGTGAAATTTTACTAATATACCAATCGCTCCCAGCTAACTGAGAATATGCCAATCCACAAATAAAATGTGACTATATGTTTGACTGTATTAATCCAAAATGTGTCTCAATATATATTTAATAGACAAGAGAAGGTAAAAATTACATAACATCAATAGTAAATTCCCCAGGTCAGAGGTTAGAGGACGCTGTACCATATCCATCACTGGCAAGTATAATTAACAATCCCTAACATGTATATATCGCTAAGATACAAAAAAAATCATATAATCCAGTTAACTAAAATACCACTGTTAAACAAATCATTCACTTTATTAATATAAATAGATAAAAAGCCCCTCTATCAGAGTTTGTGAATTAATAAAATCGTATCCACCAATCTCTTCATGTGTATGGGGAAAGGTGAACATAATGTTCAATCAAATTGCAAAAACTAAATTGTATATAATCTGTTAGCACATGAAATAATTAAATGCCAAAATATAGAATTAAATTAAATAAATACAATGAAATTAAAAATAAAAATAAAAATGAAATTAAAATTTTTTATATATATAAAATTTATATATATATATAAAAATATATAGAAAATATATATAAATCATTAAGTACGTGTGGTAGAACCAATAGACCCACATAATAGAACCAACGACAAACCATGGGAGGTGAGGGCCCTCGCGGTTTAAATTAAGATTTTGATTTATTTTTTTATGACATTTTATGACATTTATTTTTATGACTGCGACTGTTGCTTATTTTTGTTTTTAGGATTTGGATACAAGTCTTCCTTCATCTAGGGATTATATTATTTACAATACTTGTATATGTCCCCTCTGAATAAATATTGTTTAGTTGTTTTGTTTCTTATACACACCTGTTTGCACTAAAATGGCTTTTGTTTGTCTGAGCTTATCATTGGTAATGTAATTTACATACAGTATGTAAGCGTGTTGTTTTTGCTACTTTGTACCCATATGAGTTTCTGAAAAACACATTGTGTAGTGCTAGAAATACATAAATATAAATTTCATCAATTTGTAAAACATAGAAGGGCTATTTCCACCCAAAATATGTAACTCTTCTATAATAATGTAAATAAATACTCATGTAAACTAGCAATCATATAAAGGTGCCAAATAGCATTAAAAAGTGCAACTTATGCAGAAAAGATGTGAACAGAAAACAGTGACACAAACGAGTAGATTTATAACTATAAGAAAATCTGTGCAAAAAAAGTTCAAGCAACAGTGACATAGCATTTGGAGCAAACAGTCCCTTAGCTGGTGTTGGTAACAAAACTTACAAAGCTCAAGTATAACACCCCACTCTCTGTATGCAAAAAGGTTTAACAGACAGTTTGTGACCCCCAAAAAGAGTGGTTACAAAAGGCTTGTTAAAATTAAACTTCTCCCAGGTAGGAACAATCTCTCCAGGCACCTTACCCCAAGGGGAATGGAGCAGACAGCCACAACATCCTTCCCAGCTCACTAGGACATGCAGCTCACCCAGGAATATTTTCTATGATGCTGGGATGTCATGGACTTTCTTATAGTTATACATTTACTCTTCTGGTATTGATTATAAAGGGGAACCTCATGCAAAAAAAGAAAAAAGGGTCCCACAAAATCCATACCAGTTTTCCGAGCATGCAGCCTTGGTGGCAAGGTAAAAAGGGGGGAAGAGCGTGTGGCTCCCCCCCTCTTGAAGCATACCAGGCCAAATGCCTTCAATATGGGGAAGGTACCTTGCCAGGGGTGATACCCTGGCAAAACACCATGTTGATGAGGACAAGGGCCTCTTCCCCACTACCCTGGCCACTACCCTGGCCAAGTTGTTGTGGGGGTCTGTGGGCATGGGGGCTTATAAGATACCAGTTTCCCCCCTACATGAATGACAAAGAGGTACATAATACCCATACTCATTCACAAAAAATCAATAGTAAATAAACACACGTGCACTTTTTAACAAGTCGCTTAATTAAAAAAAAAAGTCCCACAATGTTAAATCAACTATCAATCATGTTGTTCAGCAATGCAGATCCACACGGCTTCCACTGAAAATCATCTCCTGGCCCCCACCGCCACAATATAACTAAAGGCGCAGAGTCTTTGGGTGATGTTGCTGACCATATATGGACATGGGGGCTGGCATCTAGGGGTTCCCTTATTTTTAAAAAGGGTTTCCAGATTATGATAAGCCCCCCACCCACAGCCTTCCACAACCACTGCACCAGGCTTGTGGGGAAAAAAACTCTTGTCCTCATCAACTCAGGGACAAGGCGTTTTGGCAGGGGGTACCCCCCCATGTTGAAGGCATGTGCCCTGGTATGGTTCAAGAGGGGAAGTTGCATGCTTGTTCACCCTTTTTCTGCCCACTTAGGCTCTATGCTCAGATAAGAGGCTGGAAATGGAATTTAGAGGGGACCCCTTGTTTTTTTTATTTTGTTTCTTTTTGTAGGGTTCCCCTTAAAACTCATACCAGACCAGTAGTGCAGCAGCCCCCTCAGAATCCCCCTTTTACTTACCTGATTCCGATCGTTTTATCGACGGGGACTAGCACAGCAGCTCCAACCGCTGTCTTAGGCCCTCATTGGATAGATTGATAGCAGCGCAACCATTGGCTGTCAATGAAATCCAGTGACATGGGAGCCAGGGGTGGGGCTGAGTCCTGCTGTCTGTGTCAATGGACGCAGCAGCAGGACTCAGGAGCGCGCCCGCACGAGTGCCCCCTTGGAATGCGGGTCTCCGTGGGGGCACTCGATGCGGTAAGAAGACAGGAGTGCCCCTGGGGGACCCCAGAAGAGGAGGATTAGGCCACTCTGTGCAAAACCCTTGCATAGAGGAGGTAAGTATAACATGTTTGTTATTTTAAAAAAACAAAACAAAAAAAACCTTTCCAACCCCTTTAAGCTATACATGGATCAAGCAACTGAGCAACTGAATTTTGATCCATGTATGGCTACTGCGGTTGAACAGAAGTTGATTCACTGATCGACTTCTATTCAACCGCCCTGTCAGGTAAAAGCTGCTTGATTAGAGCCGCAGGCAATAGGCTTCAATGCTAATCTGTGTATTCTGGGAGTCTCGCCACCACACCATTGTTTCCATTCAGCTGGCAGACGGGATTCCTGATAGGATTTCTCCTCCCCCAAATAGTGCTAAGCAATGAGCACAGCTCACTAAGAAGAATTGGGGGTTAAATAGTAACTGGAAAAGTAGTGAGACCAAGAGAAAACATGAAAGCCCCATCTTTAAAAACAGGCTAACAATGGCAGCTCCTATAATTCTGTACTCACAAATATACTTTAGTAGATTTTCATATCCACAGTTAATTACTGTAGATTACTCTGGGCTGGTTTTTTTTTTTTTTTTTTACGTGACTAAAGACCCTTTCACACTGAGGCGCTTTGCAGGCTCTATAGTGTTAAAAATAGCTCCTGCAAAGAGCCCTGAAACAGCAGCTCCATTCATTCCAGTGTGAAAGCCGAGGGCTTTCACACTGAAGCGGTGCACTGGCAGGACGTCAGAAAAAGTCCTGCCAGCAGCTTCCTTGGAGCGCATTAGGAGTGGTGAACTCACAATTCCTAAAGGCGCCCCTGCCCATTGAAATCAATGGGCAGCGCCAGCAAAGCACCGCTGTAGCAGCGCTTTGCGGGCAGTTTTAACCCTTTTTCGGCCGCTAGCGGGGGTTAAAAGTGCCCCGCTAGCGGCTGAATAGCGCCACAAAAACGATGGTAAAGCGCCGCTAAAAATAGCAGCATTTTACCGCCTGGGGTGGCTCAGTGTGAAAGGGCTCCTAGATTTAGTGTGTTACTGATAAAATGTCAAAAAGAAAAAAAGGAACAGCCTATAAAATGTAGTGATGTGAGTAGGGTTGCACCAGTACTGGTGCTGATACTAAGCATTTACATGAGTATCGGTACTCGTGCAAATGCATGATACCTGAAGCCGATACTTTCAGGCTCGGTTCTTTCAGCCGTCAGTAGGATTCCCCCCCTGACAGCTGAAATGTAAATGGAAAAGCCACCCATTTTTGGCTGTTAAAGAGCAGGGCCACCGAGTCCTTTACAACTGATGACTTATTCAGCTATCAGTGAGGTTTCCCTGTTGTCAGCTGAAGAATTAAGGAAGTTTGGCAATTGGAGCTGTCAAAAAAAAATCAGCCGGGCAATGTTTATCAACAACATTGCTCAGCCACTGAAAAACTAAGACTCAAAGAAACATGGGGGGTCATTTACTATAGTGCCGTGGCACTAATTAACACGAATTAGCACTAATTAGCGCTAAAAAGGTATTCACTATAGTGCTGGTAAAAAAAATACTCCCAAAATCGAATTTACTATAGTTCCCTGAAACCAAATAGCGCCCAAACCCTTACTCTGCTAAAACTTAGAGTAGTGCACATGGAAATATTGTTTAGAACATGATATAATTGCCTAAATGGTACTCAAATATGCGGTATATTATTTAAAGATATTCTTCTTTTAAACTGTGTGAAAAAGTGATTTCTACACTGAAATATCTTTAAAAGTCTGAGAAGAGATAAATTCCCCGTTTTTTTACAACTAGGTACCAACACAACTGAGCATGCTCGGACCTGCAAATAGCTCTCATTTTAGCTCAAGTGTCTTTTTTACAAGGCACTATAGTAAATACCAAAATGAGCGCT
Source organism: Aquarana catesbeiana (assembly GCF_042186555.1). Lineage (NCBI taxonomy): Eukaryota > Metazoa > Chordata > Amphibia > Anura > Ranidae > Aquarana > Aquarana catesbeiana. The sequence continues at coordinate 381,374,860 of NC_133326.1, read as the reverse complement.
GTGTTAAAGAACATTTTTTGGAAGTGAAAATCGGCGTTATTATAGTTCAATGCAAGTTTTAGCCACTGATTCTAATGGAACAAATAAATCCTTTTAGTGTTGAGATGAAATGTATCTTTCTCTGAAATAAATTTTCCTTTGCAACATTGTTGCTTCTACTTTAAATATTTTGTTTTTAAGAATGCTAGAATGTGGAATGTTTTGATGTTTTGGTAAAATATTTTTTTCTCTTTTACTTGTTACTCCTCCATCTCACAATAATCTTTACTCAAACTCACACAGGTGCCTTTGCAAACCACAAACAATACCATTGCTGATGCAAATTTATAATGAGTCACATTTTTGTGCTTTTTATTATTTCCAAATAATCATAATTTGAGCCCAAAAAATGTGATATGTGTACCAAAATCAGAAATCAAAATGTGATTCCCAAAAATTTGAGGGTAATATCACTTTTCTACACTCACCCACAAAGAGCCACCAAATATCACAAAATAAATCAGGAAGAATAACTCTTGAGTGAGACCCTTTTCACACTGAGGCGTTTTTCGGGCGCTTTTGGGCTAAATAAAAATAGCGCCTGTAAAGTGTCTGAAAAACGGCTCCCCTGCAGTCTCAGTGTGAAAGCCGAGGGCTTTCACACTGAGGTGATGTGCTGGCAGGACGTTAAAAAAACTCCTGCAAGCAGCATCTGTGGAGCAGTGCCCATTAAAATGAATGGGCACAAGCTGCCAAACAACTGGCAAAGCACCGCTGCAGCCAAAGCTCCCTCATCCATGTCTTTATGGACCTTGCTTTGTGCAGTCATGTTGATAGAGGAAGGGGTTATCCCCAAACTGTTCCCACAAAGTTGGGAGCATGAAATTGTTAAAAAAAGTCTTGGTATGCTGATGCCTTAAGAGTTCCCTTCACTGGAACAAAGAGGCCAAGCCCAACGCCTGAAAAACAACCCCACATCATAATCTCCCCTCCACCAAATGATTTGGACAAGTGCACACAGCAAGGTCCATAAAGACATGAATGAGTGAGTTTGGGGTGGAGGAACTTGACTGGCCTGGACAGAGTACTGGCCTCAACACAACAGAACACCTTGGGGATGAATTAGAGCGGAGACTGTAAGCCAGGCCTTCTCGCCCAACATCAGTGCCTGACCTCACAAATGCACTTGAAAGAATGGTCAAATATTCCCATAGACACACTCCTAAACCTTGTGGACAGCCTTCCCAGGAGATTTGAAGCTGTTATAGCTGCAAAGGGTGAACCAAATTAATTTTGAACCCTACGGACTAAGACTGGGATCCCATTACAGGTCATTTGCGTTTAAAGGCAGGCGTCCCAATACTTAGGACAATATATTGTATATTGCTTGTGACACTGAGCATGGCTATGGACTTAGGGCTGGTTCACACCACAGAGATGCAGAGAACATGTGTGAGGCTGCCTGCTGGCTAAGTGGGTAGCAGTTCTGTCTAGTAGCACTTGGGTTGCTGGTTCAATTCCCCAACATGCTAATGCTTGTGTTGAAGTTTATATATTCTCCCTGTGTGAGTTTCTCACCACAATCCAAATACATGCTGGCACTATATTTGTCTCCTGTCGAAATAGTATTTAATGTAAGAAAGTTAGTTTTGGACTTTAGATTGGAAGCTCATTGCAGCCAGGGACTGATGTTAATTTTTGTTAGCACTAATCATGCCCAGGGACTTGGACATTTAAAATTGTAGGGTTTACACTGCACAGGTACATATGCTTAGAAAACTGTTGCTTTGTTTATGTGCATGCAAATGGACTTCGATCTTTGGCCTGTAGTTGGAGATTTGATGCATATAGCCAAGGGCTAACACAGTTGCAAATAGTATTATGTGTTCCTGCCCATAAGGTGCAATTACTTTAGACATACACGAAGAGACAGATTGAAAGATACTGGTGGGCGTGTACTTCTATTGGCCATGCGTCAGTGTGCTAACAATACAACCTACCTTAAAGCGGAGCTCCGCCAAAAATTTTTTTTTTAAAAGTCAGCAGCTACAAATACTGCAGCTGCTGACTTTTAAAACATGGACACTTACCTGTCCAGGGCGCCCGCGATGTCCGCACCCGAGGCCGAACCGTCTCTCCGTCCTCGGGTGCTGCCGCCTCCATCTTCGGTAAGGGAATCAGGAAGTGAAGCCGTGCGGCTTCACTTCCCGGTTCCCTACTGCGCATGCGCGAGTCGTGCAGCGCAATACGGATGGTCCCTGCTGTCTCTGGGACCCGTGTGTTTCCCAGCAGGCAGCGGGGAGGGAGCAGGAAGTGGCGTAAATAACCGCAGATTCTGCGGCTATCTATGCCGGAAGTGGGTACAGATACCTGTAATATACAGGTATCTGTACCCCCCTCTCCCCTGAAAGGTGCTAACTGTGTCACCAGAGGGGGGGAGGAATCTGATGAGTGGAAGTTCCACTTTTGGGTGGAACTCCACTTTAAATAAAGGGCTGCAGTAGGGGGGGTTTGTTTGGCCTGAGAAGGCCAGTTTTTTTGCTGTGATTTGTGGGGGAGAAAGAATGATATTGTGCCTATTGACCAACTAGGGCTGTTTGCTGAAATTCTTGTGCATTTTGTCAATCAATAGTGGGTTTATGTGGCCATGCTGTCAATGTTGTGTGTGTATTGTTCCTGTCTGACCATGTAAACATGGTTTGTGAGCATGTGCTGACCTTCTACTCTTTGATCCCATTGCTTAATCATGTACACAGAAATGCAGCTTCCAGCAGAACATGGTCACCAAAGTGTGTGGATTTGCGGGGTGGTGGTGGTTGTTATATTTTGAACATGTGCCTTTTTTAATATGTTGGAATGCTTTTTTAAGAATGACTGTTAAGTATGTTTCTATAATCTTGCAGATAAAAATGTGATGTGTTACCCATTTTACACTAATGCCCTGTACACATGATCGGATACAACAAAATCCATGGATTTTTTCCGACGGATGTTGGCTCAAACTTGTCTTGCATACACACGGTCACACATATCTTGTCGGAAATTCTGAACATCAAGAACGCGGTGATGTACAACACGTATGTGTTCAATAGCTAGTGCGGCTCTTCTGCTTGATTCTGAGCATGCGTGGAACTTTGTGCATCGAAATTGTGTACACACGATCGGAATTTACGACAACGGATTTTGATGTCGGAAAATTTGAGATCCAGAGATCCAGATCTCAAATTTTGTGTGACAGAAATTCCAATGGGAAATGTCCGATGGAGCCTACACACAGTCGGAATTTCCGACAACAAGCTCCCATCGAACATTTTCAAAAATCTGACCATGTGTATGAGTCATAAAAGTAAAGCTGTGTCCACTCTAAGGTTTAGACAAATTGTAGATTGTAAGCTCCTATGAGCAGGGCCCTTAAAACCCAATTGCTAACTGTTTTGATAAATGTAGCACCATATACCCAGTAGAATTTTTTTTTAAGCTAGTAAATGAATGTTCATAATTTTGTTTCTGCTGGCAAAATAAAAGTACATTATTGAGCTTATTTGTTGTGTTTTTTCTCTTTTCTTTCTTCCTTTTAATTAGTTTTGGGGAAGTGCAATATCCTTTTATATCTTATAATTTCCATATGTAGTTGTGCACCAAAAAACTAATTTCTTCAGCACACCTGCAAGTAAATAATAAAGGTGGAATCTTTATATATAAACAGCTGTGGAGAATTGCAGGTAATGAATTCAGCTGGTGGATAGGCAGTGTTGTATGTGTAAGCCCTGGTTCACATTGGTGCAATTTGACATGTCAGATTGGTGGCAATTGCACTGTTCTAATTGGTGCGGTGCCGCAATTTTCAAAAGTAGTTTCTGTACTACTCTTTGGCGACTTCGGGGTGCGATTTTTATTGACATCAATGCAGAAACCTGCACAGATGTCTCTGAAATTCCCCCCGCAGTCGGGACTGACATGCGGGAATTAAATTGCGAGTTCAGCTGAACTTGCACAATTTCCTCCCACTGTCAGTGTGAACTAGGGCTCAAACTGGGCCTTTGTAATTCACCTGTTGCTATCCCAGGGACACCATTTCTTATCGAACTCCCTGAAGTTTACCATCAAATATCTTATGTAGAAATACAGATTTACATATCTGCAAATAAACAAAAATAAAAGAATTCTAATCGTGGTTGCAATAAAATTTTCGCAGCTGTGATCAAAAGAGTGTGGTTTCACCTTCTGACCCGGAAATGAGTCATTGTAATCACCCGGAAGTTCCTGTGCTGGTTAGGATCTCCATCTAGGTGGACATGTGAGGTCCCTCTTTAGAAAAGAGGAGGTGCTGCTCATTTGCTGGGTAAGTGTAGGATATGTACTTGTGCTACTCAATAAGGGGGTGGATGTGATAGTTAGATTTGGTGTGGGTGGGGTTCCTTGATTTGTTTGGCATCACCACACATTCGCTGCTGGCCCATGTGCACACAACACTTCCTGCATTTGTTTTGTCCCTTTCTGAATATATATGGCTTGTTTCACAGTTGGGTGACTTTTTCCAGCAAATTTGGACCTCCGAGTTGCATGACAGGTTGTACCCCATGATTCTCAATGATAACCATTCATATCTGTACTACTTCAAGTTGCAATAGCTTCAAAGTAGTCCCTCTACTTCTTTGGTGTGACTTTCATGTGACTTGAGGTACATAGGGTGCAATATTACACAGGCATTCCCAGAAGTTGGGGCCAAGTTGCAGCAGCAAAGTGGCAGCAAAATAGTGTGACTTTCAGGTCGCAGCAGTATGAATGAGATTCATTGGTAATAACTTTGAATTAGGCACTATTCTCACTTGTGCATCCTGCAAGTGGGTCAAATTCGTCCCTGCACTACTTTGGTTTGGCTTTGATGCGACTTGAGGTCCATATATAGCAAGATTACACAGGCATTGGTCGCACAAGTGCAAATGGGGCCTAATTCAAAGGTGTTATCAATTAATCTCATTAAGTTCCTTTCACACTTGGCCGACTTTTCATACAACTTGAGGTCCATAAGGACCCTTTCACACTTGTGCTGCCTGAAAGTCCTGCGATTTTGCAGAACTTTTTGCCACAAATTTGATGTGATTTGAAGCAATGCCAGTGTAATCTTGAGGTCTACGGACGCAGGAGTCGCAGGACAAGTCGCACAAGTGTGAAAGGGGACTTAGGGCCAGTTCACACTACTGTGCTGTCCGACATCAGATGTGATTTGCCCCGCACTGCAAATCACATGCATCTGTGTGATGCAAACTCAGCCATACACATTGTATGGTTGAATTTGCATTGCATTTGGACCAAACTCGCACAGGACCCTTTTTTTGGTCTGCAGCAGAATCGAAATGCATGGGTGTTGTCTGAATTTGCAGTTCGCTCTGCGTTATGCAAACTGATTTGGGGGTGTCATTAGCTTTTTACTGACACTCCCAGCAGTTTGCATATGGCAGTGTGAACTGCCTGTGTGTTGTATGCGATGCGGGAACCTGCACTGGATTTGCAGGGTTCCCGCAGTGTGAACTGGCCCTGACCCTAGGTTCAGACCTATGCATTTTTAGTGCATTTTGCAGTTTACAGAAACACTCTACAGTCCATTTAACATGGTTTCCTATGGTACTAGTTCACATCTATGCGTTTTGTGGCCAGTGCGTTTTTGGAAATGGTTGGGGATTTTTTTTTCATGCGATTTGCCTGTAATAGATTTCAATGGAACAGCACCAGAAATGCATCTGTTGCGTTTGTGATGTGATTTTTGATGCGTTTTGCGGTTATTATTTTAACACTGTATATAGATGGTTGCTAACCGGGGCTGGGAAGCCAGCTGCCATGTCCTTAACAACCAACGAATCTTCAGCTGTCAACGGCTTCCCCACTGAAAGTCAAAAAAAATACTAGCCATAAAAAATCACAAAAAAACTGCATGGTGGTCCCCCCCTGGGTCTATACCAGGCCCTTCAGGTCTAGTATGGATTCGAAGGGGACCCCTCCCCACGCCAAAATTTAACAAAAATGGCATGGGCCCTCCCTAGTCCATTACCAGGCCCTTCAGGTCTGATATGGATATTAATGGGAACTCTGTGCCAAAATTTGAAAAAAAAAACTGGCATGGGGTCCCCCCAAAATCCATACCAGACCCTTATTCGAACACGCAACCTAGCAGGCCGCAGGAAAAGAGGGGGAGACGAGAGAGCACCCCCCCTCCTCCTGTACTGTACCAGGCCACATGCCCTCAACATGGGGAGGGTGCTTTTGGGTCCCCCCAAAACACCTTGTCCCCATGTTGATGGAGACAAGGGCCTCATCCCCACAACCCTTGCTCGGTGGTTGTGGGGGACTTATTGGAATCTGGAAGCCCCCTTTAACAAGAGGGTCCCCAGATCCCGCCCCCCTATGTGAATGGGTATCAGGTACATTGTACCCCTACACATTCACAAAAAAAAGCAGTGAAATGTGACAAAAGACAATAGCCGTTTTTTGACAATTCCTTTATTAAAAATGTCTTCTTCTTTCCCCGCTCCTTCCTCCGGTCTTCCTTTAGTTTTCTCTTTCTTCCTCCAGCTTCTTCTTCCCCCACTTCATCCCCCATTTTCCTTTGCTTCTTCCTCAGTTCTTCTCCATTTTCCTCTGGCTTCTTCTTCCCCCGCTTCGTTCTCCGGTCTTTTTCCTCCGCCGCTCCTGCCACCGAACTGCTGAGCATGAAAACAACGAACCTCCTCCGACGCTGCGGCCAGCCGATCTGTCCACTTCCACAGCACACATATCATATATAACTATGGGGTGTGGCCGCCGGATGACATCATCAGGAGACCCCACCCCCTTGTGACATCACTGACCCATCATACCCCATGTGATAAAGTCACAAGGGGCGGGGTCTCAGAGTGATGTCATCCACCCCATCTCAGCATCAGAGGAGGTTCATTTTGAATTAAATGTTTTCCTTTAGAAATGTCATTTTGCTGCGGTACAGTAATAAATACAGGAAAGGTGCGCTACTTTACAGACATACTATTGACACCCCAGGCACGATATTTAAAGGAATTTTTCATTTTTATTGTTTCACTTTAAGCTATATTAAAATCACTGCTCCTGAAAAAAACAGCCGTTTTAAAAACATTTTTTCAAATTGATACATGTCCCCTGGGGCAGGACCCAGGTCCCCATACACTTTTTATGGCAAAAAACTTGCATATAAGCCTTCAGTGAGAACTTTGGATTTTGCAGGTTCGAGCCCCATTGACTTCCACTATTCCTGCATATGTGATCTGACAGACATTTTTGATGGCAATAGCGCTGCTTTCCATTTGCATTAGCGCCCAGTTCCTGAGAGTTGAAGTCTTAACTGGCCTTAATTGGGCGCTATTTTCTGGTACTGCAGGATCATTTTTCGGAGCTATAGTAAATGACCCCCGACAGTTTATTTTTTAATCTTTCTTTTTCTTCATCTACAGATCAAAGGGATGAACTTCGATCTGCAGATGAAGTCAGTATAAAGCAACCTGTCAAGTAAAAAAAAAAATTTTTTTTTATTTTTTGCTAAATATTCCTCTGTTTAACCCCTTATTAACCCTTACTTTACTCTAATTTGCCTTAATTAACTCCCTATTCTGCTCCATTTACTGTAAATATTATTTTGCTGTAGATTTTTTTTTTTTTTTCGTTCACTTCTATTTTATATTAGTATATATTATATATTAATAATTAAAACTTTTTTTTGTCTTCTTTGTTTGTTATCAGTTTACTCCTTTAACATATATTTACACATTTCACATTGAACAAAAAGCGCAAATTAAAAAAAGTATCTCATTTGTAAATAAGTAGGGAGGAACCTCACCATGCCAACATGGTGGACACACGGCGGACACACGGCTGCATTAATGGACACAAGGCTGCATTGGTGGGCACACGGCTGCATGGGTGGACACAAGGCTGCATTGGTGGACACAAGGCTGCATTGGTGGGCACATGGCTGCATTGGTGGGCACAAGGCTGCATTGGTGGACACAGGCTGCATTGGTGGGCACAGGCAGCCTGCATTGGTGGGCACGAATAAAGTTGTTGTTGTTGTTAATATTTTTATAACTTAATTCTGCATAAAACATTTAAGCAAGAAGCAGACGAATTACGAATGAGACTGTCGATAGTGAATACTCAAATACAATGCTTAAAAAGGCTTACAAAAGAGCATCTAAACAGACCAGACAGGAAGCTCTATGTAAGAGACCCCGACAAAACAAGATACCACTAGGATGATTATTACCTATACCCACCAACACTCATGTATACGAGAAATACTCAAGAAACACTGTTATCTCCTTACCAATGATCCCATCCTTTGCAAATATACAGGTCCTAAACCCAATATCGCTTTCAGGAGGGCAAGATCACTCAGGGACAGATTGACACAGAGCCATTTTACAAAGACAGCCAGGGAAGATACCACCTCGAGAGGAACCTGGCAATATTTGTATTTTTTTGTCAAATACCACATAGTTTGCTATGCCCCCTCTCTTAGATATTCCATTCGCCTCTATACTTAACCACTTACCCACTAGGCACTTAAACCCCCTTCCTAACCAGACCAATTTTCAGCTTTTGGTGCTCTCACATTTTGAATGACAATTACTCAGTCATGCAACACTGTTTTGTCCTTTTTTTCACACAAATACAGCTTTCTTTTGGTGGTATCTAATCACCGCTGTTTTTTTAAAATTTTTTGCACTATAAAATAAAAAAGACCGAAAATTCTGTAAAAAAAAAATGCATTTTTCTTAGTTTCTGTTATAAAATTTTGCAAATTAGTATTTTTTCTTCATATATTTTGGTCAAAATTTATACTGCTACATATCTTTGGTAAAAATAACCCAAATCGGTGTATATTATTTGGTCTTTGTGAAAGTTATAGAGTCCACAAGCTATGGTGCCAATCTCTGAAAAGTGATCACACCTGATGCACTGATGGCCTATCTCATTTCTTGAGACCCTGAGGCTGGGTTCACACTGGTCCGACAAACGCTCCGACATTGGGAGCTCATGTCGCATGACGTGTGAAATTTAATGTTTCCCTATGGGAGCCGTCCTAACTGGTCCGACACAAGTCGTTCCGACTTTAGAAATGCTCCCTGTACTACTTTGGTCCGACTTTGATCCTACTTCAGCCTATTGACTATCATTGAAGTCGGATCAAAGTCGGATTTCCGTCTTGCATGATCCGACTTTGGCACGCGACTTGTGCTCAGATGTTCTTGAGGGGGAACTCCGCGCCAAATTTTAAATAAAAAAACCGGCATGGGTTCCCCCTCCAAGAGCATACCAGGCCCTTGGGTCTGGTATGGACATTGAGGGGAACCCCCTACGCCGATAAAAACGGCGTGGGGGTCCCCCCCAATCCATACCAGACCCTTATCCGAGCACGCAGCCCGGCCGGACAGGAATGGGGGTGGGGACGAGCGAGCGCCCCCCCCCTCCTGAGCCGTACCAGGCCGCATGCCCTCAACATGGGGGGTTGGTGCTTTGGGGGAGGGGGCGCGCTGCGGCCCCCCACCCCAAAGCACCTTGTCCCCATGTTGATGAGGACAAGGGCCTCTTCCCGACAACCCTGGCCATTGGTTGTCGGGGTCTGCGGGCGGGGGGCTTATCGGAATCCGGGAGCCCCCTTTAATAAGGGAGCCCCCAGATCCCGGCCCCCCACCCTATGTGAATGAGTATGGGGTACAGCGTACCCCTACCCATTCACCTAGGAAAAAAGTGTCAATTTAAAAAAAAAACACTACACAGATTTTTAAAGCATTTTATTAGACAGCTCCGGGGGTCTTCTTCCGACTTCGGGGGTCTCTCCGGTTCTTCTCCACGCTCTCCGGATCTTCTGCCGGGCTCCTCCGCTCTCTTCTGCTCTTTTGCCGCTCTTTTGCTAAAGCGGAGGAGCCCGGTCTTCAATCTTCTGCCTTCTGCCTTCTGCCCTCTTCTCCTGATGTTGACACGACGCTCTCTGGGGCTAGAATGCTCTCTGTGCGCTCTGCTCTGACTTATATAGGCGGTGACCCCGCCCCCTTATGCCGTCACAGTCCCTGGGCATGCTGGGACTATGACGGCATAAGGGGGCGTGGTCATCGAGTGATGACCACGCCCCCTAAAACGTCACAGTCCCAGCATGCCCAGGGACTGTGACGGCATAAGGGGGCGGGGTCACCGCCTATATAAGTCAGAGCAGAGCGCACAGAGAGCATTCTAGCCCCAGAGAGCGTCGTGTCAACATCAGGAGAAGAGGGCAGAAGGCAGAAGATTGAAGACCGGGCTCCTCCGCTTTAGCAAAAGAGCGGCAAAAGAGCAGAAGAGAGCGGAGGAGCCCGGCAGAAGATCCGGAGAGCGTGGAGAAGAACCGGAGAGACCCCCGAAGTCGGAAGAAGACCCCCGGAGCTGTCTAATAAAATGCTTTAAAAATCTGTGTAGTGTTTTTTTTTTAAATTGACACTTTTTTCCTAGGTGAATGGGTAGGGGTACGCTGTACCCCATACTCATTCACATAGGGTGGGGGGCCGGGATCTGGGGGCTCCCTTATTAAAGGGGGCTCCCGGATTCCGATAAGCCCCCCGCCCGCAGACCCCGACAACCAACGGCCAGGGTTGTCGGGAAGAGGCCCTTGTCCTCATCGACATGGGGACAAGGTGCTTTGGGGTGGGGGGGCCGCAGCGCGCCCCCCTCCCCCAAGGCACCACCCCCCATGTTGAGGGCATGCGGCCTGGTACGGTTCAGGAGGGGGGGGGCGCTCGCTCGTCCCCACCCCCATTCCTGTCCGGCCGGGCTGCGTGCTCGGATAAGGGTCTGGTATGGATTGGGGGCGACCCCCCACGCCGTTTTTTCGGCGTAGGGGGTTCCCTTCAAGGTCCATACCAGACCCAAGGGCCTGGTATGCCTCTGGAGGGGGAACCCATGCCGGTTTTTTATTTAAAATTTGGCGCGGAGTTCCCCCCTAAAGATTCATACCAAACACAGTGCCGGCATTGGCGGGGATCCAAGTCGGATCCCCGTTCATTGAAAGTCGGACACATGCCGGCTTCATGTCGCAGGGCAAAGTCGGATCCAAAGTAGGACGGCTGTCGTGTCGCACCAGTGTGAACCCAGCCAGGAAAGTACAAATACCCCCCAAATGACCCCTTTTTGAAATAGATATTAGATGTAGATATTCCAAGGTATTTAGTTAGAGGCATGGTGAGTTTTTTGAAGTTGTAATTTTTTTCCCACAATTCTTTGCAAAACCAAGTTTTTTTTTCTTTTTTTTTTTTTTACAAAATTGTTATATTAGCAGGTTATTTCTCACACACAGCATATGCATAGCACAAATTACACCCCAAAGCACATTCTGCTACTCCTCCTGAGTATGGCGATACCACATGTGTGAGACTTTTACACAGCGTGGCCACATACAGAGGCCCAACATGCAGGGAGCTCCATCAGGCAATCTTGGAGCGTAAATTACACATATCATTTCTTGACTACCTCTTGCACTTTTGAAGGCCCTGGAGAACCATTTGGGAAATGGAAATGCCCCAAAATGACCCCATTCTGGAAAGAAAACACCCCAATGTGTAATCTATGAGGCATAATGAGTATTTTGAACATGTTATTTTTTTCTACAGGTTTTTGGAAAATGTGTAAAGAAAATGAAAATGCATTTTTTTTACACAATGTTGTCCATTTACACAATGTTTCTAACACATAACATGTACATACCAAAAATTAATTAAAAAATAGATTCTACTACTCCTTCTGAGTACGGCGATACCACATGGGTGAGACTTTTCCACAGCGTGGCCACATACAGAGGCCCAACATGAAGGGAGCACCGTCAGGTGTTCTAGGGGCATAAGTTTTAAACCGAATTTCACTACCTATTACACTTTTGTGAGGCACTGTAGTGGCATGGATGAGAACTGATGTGGCATGGATGAGCATGAATGGGGATGGATGAGCCATGGATGGTGATGGCTGAGTATGGATGGGATGACTGAGCATAAATGAGTATGGCTGAGTATGGCCAGGTACGGCTGAGTACGGATGGGTATGGCTGAGTATGCAGGCCCGGATTTCCTCCCTTTGCCGCCCCAAGGGTCCTTCAGTGCTTCCCCCCACACACACACACACCACCATTCTCGTCCTTTATCGATGACTGCTACAATAGTTCAATTAAAAACATATCTCCACACACGAGAACACTGAAAATAACTGGCTTTAATTGTACAGACTGAAAATACTCCGTAATGCAGAAAATGCCTTTTAAAGATTATAGCAGTAAGAAACTCCCTACAATTTTTTAGTTCTAACTTTTCTTTTGGCAAACTCATCGATAGTATCTTCGTAGGACAAAGTATTTAAAAGTTCTGACTCAATGGCAAGTACAGGCTGCGGACATACCACAGGAGGTGGACAAAGGCTGTGGACATACCACAGGAGGTGGACAGAGGCTGCGGACATGATAGTGTCCTCCTCACCCCCTCACAGTAGCTTCTCTGTCCACCATTATATTACTTCTCCACATCATCAGTGTGCTGTGTCCTCCTCCTGTGCCCCTTTCACATCTCCACAGGTCAGGGCAGCACAGTGCTGCCCTGGTCTGTGGAGAGGAGAAAGGGGCACAGGAGGACACAACACACTGATGAATGATGTGGACTGGAGAAGTAATATGATGGATGGTGGACAGAGCACATCAGTCTCTGTCCCCTGCATGGCATGGCTTCTGCCTCCCGGGGCTCCCAGTAACATCCTCCTCCCTTTCTCTCTGTCCCCTTTTTTACTATGGATATCCCCCCAGCTTCACTCTCCTCCTCCTCCTCCTCAGTGTCCTCCTCATTGTCACTGGCTGCTCGGCTCCTCTGCGGCTTTGCCTTTGACGAGTGTACTGCACAGTTGCCGGCCGTCGTGGTCTAGACTCTCGATCTTTTCAAAAATGGCGCCAGGCGGTGCAATCACGTTACTGAGCATGCGCCGCCCGGCCGAGCACGTACGAGCTTTCCCGAGCCCGGCCGGCTCCGGAACGTCACATGCGCAGTTGCGTGGTCGGCTCGCGGCCATCTTTTTTACTGGCACCGGTGCCCATAACGGACTTTAACGGGCAGCCCGAAGGGGGGGCGGCCCTGAAAGCCGAGAAGTCACCTCAGGAGCAGCGCTGCCCCTGCACCACTATACAAAAACATATTTGGGGAGCACACCCTACAATGCATTTAAATTCAAGATGGTGCTGCTATAAGACCTACAAACAGTACAAAATATTTTACAGCGCACACATACAGGAATGCCATTTCCTGCAAGGCTAGTTAAAAAAAACCTGAACATATTCAAAAAATACGGGGGTTTGGTCACACTATATGGTCATATAGTGCTAAGCCCACTTACTGCGACAAAGTACCCCGATTTAGTGGGTCCTACACTAGTAATAGAATGGAAGATCCTTTGTCTTAACCATGGGAGCTAAACTCCTCTATGTGGGGGGAACTGAAGGGGATATTGTACATCCTATGCACTGGTGGCCACTAAATAAGAGGTAATGTGGAGGGGGAGGGGTGCTCCAGCCCAAAAAACCTGGTCAAGGTCTATTACAATATACAAAAACATATTTGGGGGGCACACCCTACAATGCGTTTAAATTCAAGATGGTGCTGCTATAAGACCCACAAACAGTACAAAATATTTTTATCATTACCTCTTATTTAGTGGCTAGCCCTGGCATAATTGGTACTAGTTCACATCTTTGCAATGCATTGATAAACATTGTCTGTTTTTTGATGTGATGATGTTGATGAACATTATAATGCCCAAGGGTAATGATGGAAAATGCATAATTGTTCATAGCACATGTATAAATGAATGAGAACATGCACAGAATTGACTGAATCTAGATTAACAGCCAATTCACACCTACATGTTTCCATTTCCACATGCCCGGCAATACACATGCATAGGTGTGAATGGACGCTAAATGTAAACATCAATCCACGAAAATTGAGTTTAAGTATAAGAAGTATGCAGAAGCAGACAGTATAAATTGAATTTCTAAATTTTCATATTTTATATAGAGTGGGAGAAAAAGTATTACGAATTTACTATATACAATATTACATATGATACAAAAGTGGAGTAAGAAGATGATCAATAAAGAAGAATCATTCATGGCACATGTAATTAATGACTATGGATTTAATAAAAGTTTTGAACTATGCTATACAGTGGGGGTCATTTACTATAGGGCTGCGGCGCTAATTAGTGCTAATTACCTTGAATAAGCGATAATTAGCGCTCATTCGCGGTAATTGGCGCTAAAACGGTATTCACTATAGCGCTGGTGAGAAAATACTCCCAAAATTGAATTTACTATAGTTCCCTGAAACCAAATAGCGCCCAAACCCTTACTCTACTAAAACTTGGAGTAGTGTACATGGAAATAATGTTTAGAGCATGATATAATTGCCTAAATGGTACTGAAATATGCGGTATATTATTTAAAGATAATCTGCTTTTAAACTGTGTGAAAAAGTGATTTCTACACTGAAATATCTTTAAAAGTCTGAGAAGTGAAAAATTCCTAGTTTTGGACAACTAGGTGCCAACACAACTGAGCATGCTCAGACCTGAAAATAACTCTCATTTTAACTTGTGTCTTTTTTAGCCGGCGCTATAGTAAATACCAAAATGAGAGCTAATTAGGGAGCATTTTTTGGAAGTGAAAATCTGCTCTATTTTAGTCCAAATGAAGTTTCAGCCATTGATTCTAATGGAACAATTCTAACTTTCACAAAAAAAAACCTTTTAATGTTGAGTCTGAAATGTATCTTTCTGTGAAATAAATTTTCCTTTGCAACATTGTTGCTTCTACTTAAAATATTTTGATTTTAACTGCTTCAGCCCCAGAAGATTTTACCCCCTTCCTGACCAGAGCACTTTTTGCGATTCGGTACTGCGTCGCTTTAACTGACAATTGCGCGGGCGTGCAACGTGGCTCCCAAACAAAATTTACGTCTTTTTTTTCCCACAAATAGAGCTTTCTTTTGGTGGTATTTGATCACCTCTGCAATTTTTATTTTTTGTGCTATAAACAAAATAAGAGCGACAATTTTGAAAGAAACGCAATATTTTTTACATTTTGCTATAATAAATATCCCCCAAAAATATATAAAAAAACATTTTATTTCCTCAATTTAGGCTGATACATATTCTTCTACATATTTTTTGGTAAAAAAAAATCGCAATAAGCGTTTATTGATTGGTTTGCGCAAAAGTTATAGCGTTTACTAAATAGGGGATAGTTTTATGGCATTTTTATTAATAATTTTTTTTTTACTAGTAATGGTGGCGATCAGCGATTTTTATTGTGACTGCGACGTTATGGCGGACATGTAGGACATTTTTTACACATTTTTGGGACCATTGTCATTTATACAGCGATCAGTGCGATTAAAAATGCACTGATTACTGTGTAAATGACACTGGCAGTGAAGGGGTTAACCACTAGGGGGCAGGGAGGGGTTAATCAGTACTAGGGGAGTGTTTTCTAACTGTAGGGGGGTTGGGCTGTGTGTGTCACTAAACTGGTCACTGCTCCCGATGACAGGGAGTAGTGATCAGTGACACTTGTCACTAGGCAGAACGGGGAGATGCTGTTTACATCAGCATCTCCCCGTTTGTCCTCTCCATGAGGCGATCGCGGTTATCCCCGCGGCGAGACTCGCGACCCGACTCACAGAGCTCCCGGCCGGCGCGTGCGGAATTCAAATGGACGTACAGGTTCGCCCATTTGCCCAGCCGTGCCATTCTGCCGACTTACATCGTCTTGCACCGGTCGGGAACCGGTTAAGAATACTAGAATGTGGAATGTTTTGATGTTTTGGTAAAATATATTTTTCTCTGTCACTTTCACTTGTTACTCTCCATCTCACAACAATCTTTACCCCAAACTCACACAGGTGTCTTTATAATCCACAAACAATACCATTGCTGATGCAAATTTAAAATGAATCACATTTTTTGTGCTTTTTATTATTTCCAAATATTCATAATTTGAGCCCAAAAAATGTGATATGTGTACCAACATCAGAAAGCAAAATGTAATTCCCAAAAAATTCAGGGTAATATTCTACTCTCACCCACAAAAAAACACCAAATATCACAGAATAAATCAAGAAGAATAACTCTTGAGTAATGTAATTCCATCACCTGTATGTCCAAAGAAATGCAGTATTTATGCGTTTTTATGTGTTTTTATGTGTATTTATGTGTAGGAGGTTCTCACATGTGGCAGCTCTGTGGCTTAGAGGTTAGAACTTCTGCTGAGTGTCTGGGTTCAAATCACAACCATGTTGCTTCATGTAGAGAATTTGTCTCATCTCTCAGGTCCTATAACTATGTCTAAATGTAGTATTTATGTGTAGGAGGGTTCCACCACCATTGTAAGTCTTTTCTAGATACACTATTTAGCCAAAAGTATTGGGACACCTGCCTTTACACACACATGAACTTTAATGGCAGCCCAGTCTTAGTCCGTAGGGTTAAAATTTGATTTGGCCCAAACTTTGCAGCTAGAACAGCTTCTGGGAAGGCTGTCCACAAGGTTTAGTGTGCCTATGGGAATGTTTGATCATTCTTCCAGAAGTGCATTTGTGAGGCCAGGCACTGATGTTGGATGAGAACGCCTGGCTCGCAGTCTCTACTCTAATTCAGCCAAAGGGTGTTTTATCAGGTTGAGGCCAGGACTCTGTGCAGGCCAGCCAAGTTTCTCCACCCCAAACTTGCTCATCTATGTCTTTATGGACCTTGCTTTGTGCACTGGTGTGCAGTCATGTTGGAACAGGAAGGGGCATGAAATTGTACAAAATGTCTTGGTATGCTGACGCCTTAAGAGTTCTCTTAACTGGAACTAAGAGGCCAAGCCCAACCCCTGAAAAACAACCCCACATCATAATCCCCCCTCCACCAAATCATTTGGACCAGTGCACAAAGCAAGGTCCATAAAGACATGAATGAGGGACTTTGGGGTGGAGGAACTTGACTGGCCTGGACAGAGTCCTGACCCCAACACAACAGAACACCTTGGGGATGAATTAGAGAGGAGACTGTAGGTCAGGCCTTCTCATCCAACATCAGTGTCTGACCTCACAAATGCACTTGGAAGAATGGTCAAACATTCCCATAGACACACTCCTAAACCTTGTGGACAAGAAGAGTTGAAGCTGTTATAGCTGCAAAGGGTGGGCCAAATGGGTTTTGAACCCAATACTAATACTGGGATGCCATTATAGTTCATGTGCGTTTAAAGGCAGGTGTCCCAATACTTAGGCCAATATATTGTATATTGCTTGTGACACTGAGCATGGCTATGGACTTAGGGCTGGTTCACACCACAGAGATGCAGAAAACATGTGTGGGGCTGCCTGCTGGCTAAGTGGGTAGCAGTACTGTCTAGCAGCACCTGGGATGTTGGTTCAATTCCCCAACATGCTAATACTTGTGTTGAAGTTTATATGTTCTCCCTGTGTGGGTTTCTCACCACAATCCAAAGACATGCTGGCACTTTACTTATCTCCTGTCAAAATAGGTTCTAATGTAAGAAAGTTAATTTTGGACTTTAGATTGGAAGCTCATTGCAGCCAGGGACTGATGTTAATGTTTATTAGCACTAATCATGCCCAGGGACTTGGACATTTCAAATTGTAGGGTTTACACTGCACGGGTACATATGCTTAGAAAACTGTTGCTTTGTTTATGTGGATGCAAATGGACTTTGATCTTTGTTCTGTAGTTGGAGATTTGATGCACATAGCCAAGGCTAACACAGTTGTGAATACTATTATGTGTTCCTGCTCATCAGGTGCAATCACTTTAGACATACATGAAGAGACAGATTGAAAGATACTGGTGGGCGTGTACTTCTATTGGGTGTGTCAGTGTGCTAACAATACAACCTCTCTTATATAAAGGTCTGCAGTAGGGGGGTTTATTTGGCCTGAGAAGGTCAGGTTTTTTGCTGTAATGTGTGTGGGGAGAAGAAATGATATTGGGAGATTTAATGAAATTCTTGTTCATTTTTTCAATCAAAAGTGGGTTTATGTGGCCATGCTGTCAATGTTGTGCGTGTATTGTTCCTGTCTGATCATGCAAACATCGTTTGGAAGCATCTGCTGACCTTCTACTCTTTTTGATCTCGTTTAATCACGTACACTGAAATGCAGCTTCCAGCAGAACATGGTCACCAATGTATATATGTGTGGATTGTGGGCTGGTGGTGGGTGTTTTGAATAAGTCTTTAGTAATATTATGTTGGAATGCTTGGTAAGAATGACTGTTAAGTATGTTTCTATAATCTTGCAGATAAAAATGTGATGTGTTGCCCGTTATACACTGAAATTAAAGCTGTGTCCACGCTAAGGTTTTGTCTAATTTTAGATTGTAAGCTCCTATGAGCAGGGCCCTTAAAATCCCATTGCTAAATGTAGCACCATATATTCTGCCCAAATTTTTTTGAAGCTAGTAAATGAATGTAAATTTTTTTTTTTGTTTTTCTGCTGGTAAAATAAAAGTACATTATTGAGCTTTGTTGTGGTGGGTTTTTTTTTCTTCTACTTTTCTTTCTCTTTAGTTTTTGTGGGTGGTGGTTTTGGGAAAGTGCAATATCTCTTATATTTTATTTCAATATGTATTTGTGCACCAAAAATCTAATCTCTTTTGTCCTAGTTCACATTGATGCTACTTCACTTGAAGTAGCACGATTTCAAAGTAGCAAGGTCAGCGTGATTTCAGGTGCGACTTGATAGACATGTGGCTTCATACACAAATGTCTATTGAAGTCGCACTTGAAATCAGCAAAAGTAGCGCAGGAACTACTTTAGCAAATTGGTGCAGCACCACAAAAAAAATGTTGCATCGATTGGAACAGTGCCATTGCTGCCAATAGTCATGTGATTTGATCTCTCAAATCTCATGACAAATTGCTCCAATGTAAACCTAGGCTTCTGCACACCTGCATGTTAATGATAAAGGTGGAATCTTTATATATAAACAGCTGTGGAGAATTGCAGGTAATTAATTCAGATGGTGGATAGGCAGTGTTGTATGTGTCAGCTTTAGTTCACATTGGTGCGATTTGACATGTCAAAGCGGTAACAATTGCACTGTTTTAATTGGTGCGACTTTGGGGTGCAATTTGTATTGATATCAGTGCAGAAACCTGCACAGATGTCTGTGAAATTCCCCCTGTAGTCAGGACTGACATGCGGGAATGGAAGTGTGTGATTTCAGCTGAACGATTTCTTCCCTCTGTCAGTGTGAACCAGGGCTCAAACTGGGCCTTTTGTTTTTGTCATTTACCTGCTGCTAACCCAGGGACACCATTTCTTATCGAACACCTTTAAATATCATAAGTAGAAATACAAATTTGCATATCTGCAAATAAACAAAAATAATACAATTCTAATAGTGGTTGCGATCAAATATTCGCAGCAGCGATCAAAAGAGTGTGGTTTCCCATTCTGACCCAGAAATAAGTCATTGTAATCACCCGGAAGTCCGTGTGCTGGTCAGGATCTCCATCTAGGTGGACGTGGCGAGGGTCCCTCTTTAGCAAAGAGGAGGTGCTGCTCATATTCCAGATAAGGGTATGATATGTACTTGTGCATAATCAATGTGGGGTGGATGTGGTAGTTAGATTTGGTGTGGGTGGGGTTCATTGATTTGTTTGGGATCCCCACACATTTGCTTCTGGCCCATGTGCACACATCACTTCCTGCATTTGTTCTGATGTAAATGAGAGCTTATTACTATTAAACTATATATGACTTGTTTCACAGTTGGGCGACTTTGGACCTCCGAGTTGCTTGACAAGTTGTACCCCATGATTCTCAATGATAACTAGGGATGGGCCGAACATCCCCCCTGTTCGGTTCACAGCAGAACATGCAAACAGACAAAAAATTTGTGCGAACACCGTTAAAGTCTATGGGACACGAACATGAATAATCAAAAGTGCTAATTTTAAAGGTTAATATGCAAGTTATTGTCATAAAAAGTGTTTGGGGACCCGGGTCCTGCCCCAGGGGACACTTTTTATGGCAAAGAACTTGCATATAAGCCTTCAGTGAGAACTTTGGATTTTGCAGGTTCGAGCCCCATTGACTTCCACTATTCCAGCATATGTGATCTGACAGGTATTATTGTCGCAATAGTGCTGCTTTCCATTTGCATTAGCGCTGACTTTCTGAGAGTTGAAGTCTTTCTGGTCTTTTTTGGGAGTTATTTTTTGGTACTGCAGAATAATTTTTTGGCGCTATAGTAAATGACCCCCAGGGTATCATGTATAGCTGTGCAATTTCATATGGATGGAAAATTGAAATGTAATACACAAAGTAGACTTATAAACTAGAAATAGAGTTAGTACGGGCTTAGGTTTCAAATACACCATATTCTCTCCACATGGGTTAGTCAATTAATGTGTAGGCGGCATAGGTGAGTAGGAAAGAGAAAGAAAATGGCAAGAATTGATTCTCTGATATCAAAAGACAAGAAAAAAGAGGAGATGGAACTAAGGGATAGGAAGGGTAAACAGTGTAATGCATTAAGATCATTCATCTGGGAAGTCCAAATTCATACAGGATAGCAAGGTATATTGTCAAATATGTAACAGGATGTGGTCTTACCCATCGGAATTGGTATAGGGTCTCTAATATTAAGATAAAGTTGGGTATAGAAGGATAAAGCTGGGTCCATTAAACTGAAACCGATCTAACTATCCGCTTCTGTCAAACAGGAAGCGCCTGAAAAGTTCTTCCGAAGAACCGCATCACGGGCGCTTTTAACCCCTTTTTAACCCATCATTGGGGGTTAAAAGCACCCCGCTACCGCCCAAAAAGCACCGCCAAGGCGTTGCTATAAGAGCAGTAAGACGCCGCCAAAATGAACCTAAAAACAGCCTAAAATCTCATATATCATATTACTTAAAATTCAAAAATTGTGTTCAATATTGTGAAATCTGCAACTTTCAAAGTCCAGTCAAAAGCTACTAAGCTTAAATCTACTCCCACCCCATTCTAAGCCCTTTTCTTACTACCCTGTAAAGCAAAGGTGAAAGATATTTACTTATTCAGAAGGTGCTCCGGTCTGGCCACATGATCTTCTCCAGTGGCCAGCATCAGTGAAGTGGAGAGATCATCGACAGAGCCTGGGAGGTGACTCACCAATAGACTTACTATGGGGCAGCCATTGTCAGCTGTCCCTTCTCTAAACTGAAGCTGTTGCTGGAACCTGATCATTTGACTGGACTAGAGTGCCTTTAGATTGGGTAAATGTACACATCTTTCTTTTACAGAGTAATTAGAATAGGCTTAGAATAGGTGTGAGATTTAAGCTTAGTTAGCTTTTGACCAGATTTCTAATTTAAGGCTGACTTCACACCTATGCATATCTGTTTTCTTGCGTTTTTCATTGCTTTGGGTGTTGTCATGGATTCACAAGCACTGCCATTCCTGTCAAAATCACTTATAACATACATTACATTTAAAACTAACATATGGGTCCCCTGTAGCCCCTGCTGCTCCTACGCCAGCAGGCTCACCTATTTCGAACATGCCACACGATTGAAGCCACTAGAGAAGGAAATTACGGTTACTGGTTTAGTGGCAAAAGGCAGCAAGGCCATCAAATAACATGATGGTTAGACACTATGAAAGCGAACACCAACTAGAACCTGAAACAACTAAAAGAAGCAGTACAAGATCTGAAAATGTGGAGAGAGCTGACCATAGAATCGCATAGAGTTGGGCATGACTTAATGGATATTATCATCATCATCATCAGTTATGAAGATGAATTCTGCCATTCATAATCTATTACAAAACTTCAAGAAACAACAGTATAATATTTCATTAATTCATTTGGTGTTAGGCCTCATTCACACACGCATACTACAGTGTACACCCATGTAATGGCCATATTTACCTGCATGGGGATGCACAGGTATTGCGTGCATCCTCATGCAGGCAATCCTATTTATGTGAATTGGGACATACCTGCTGCATGGACACAGCACCCACACCTACACCTGAATAGATGGCTGGGTCTGTGCAGCTGCTGCGTTCCAGTTGATATGAATGGGACTGCCTGCATGGGGATGCATGCAATACCTGTGCAGCCCCATGTGGGTATATATGCTTTAAACAAGGCAATATAAAGAATGAATTGCAAACTAGAGAATAGTTTATAAACTGAACAAGATGACTGCTTCTCTGTCAAAATAATATGGATTTACCTAAATAAAATACCAAATAAATACCATATCATCTTCACAAATAGTTCTTATCCTTCAATAAATAAGCACAACATATTTCATAGTTTTGCATTCTTTCAGAATTGATTCTCTGCATTTGGATGCTTACATTTCAGAACCCCGTAGCAGGTACTGTGATCACCGGTTTGAACTTGAAGCAAATAGCTATATTATGCTCACCAGATAGCGTTGCACACAGGGAAATAGCCATGCTAGAACCAAAAATGGCCTTCCCCAAACTGTTGCTACAAGCCTGGAAGCACACAATAATCCAAAATTGCTTTGTATGCCAGAGCATTAACAGTACTCATACACTGGAGGGCTGTCTATGTATTTTTCACATAGTGGCAGGCGTTGATCAGGTGTCCACAGACGTTTAGCCATATAATATAATTTAGCTAAGTAAGTTATTTACGAATCTTGGTTACATCAACGTGTGCTAATTTTACATTTGAATAGAATCCGTAATTTTTCCTTTTTAAGGCAATGTGACAGATTTCCTCCCCCGAACCCAATGATTCTCACCTTTGCTGCGCTCCCCCGCCACTCTGTTTGTCTGCCTATGCAAAATGAAAACACCCACACTACCACTAAGTTTATTTAAAATGAGTCATTGCAACACTCTGTGAAATTAGATAGAAATCTCTATTTATTACTTCCAAGAATGAAAATTAAAAAAAAAAAGAGATGTGCATGATTTCAGAGTATGTATTACCCTGTAATTTATAACAAATCACAATAATTAAAGCAGCTGTAGCTGATAGTAATAATTAAATCATATGTCAAACTTGTTCTTGCCTGAAGCCGGCTGTACATGGATTGAGATTTGACTGGTTCAGCATGGACCAGCTGAATTTTGATTCATATATGGGTACCCTGGTTGTACAGAAGTTGATCTACTGATTAACTATTGTACAACCAGCCTGTTGAAAAAAATGCCACTTAATCAGCACTGCCGACTATAGCCGGCAGTGCTGATCCGTGTATTGACTGACAAAATATAATAGCAGCAGTTATTCTCCCATTCACTTTGAGTGTATGGATGTGGAAATCGGGTAATTTGTTTACATTCAACCCTCTGGTTGAATGGAAAAAAATGACTAAAATATGGGCTGCCTATCATGGAATCTCACTGTTCTAGTTTCCAGAGGTTACCACCCCTGCCAATTAATTCTCTTTAACATAAAACAAACACAGGATCAAATACAACAAATAGGCCCCCTTCATATTTAACATAATATGTGTGCAGAACTAGGAAGCTCAAAAATTCTATCCATAAAACCCATCAAAGACATAAATCAAAATTTAAAGACTTTTACATTTTCCCTTTTAATTCCACTCTCCTTAAAGGGCATGGTACAGATTTGTCAAGTTGGCAGGGTTCCACTACAGGAGCATTTTTGTTCTAAAAAAATCATTGGATAAATATACATAATCAGAGCAATCAAATGCACATGTTTTTCAATCAGACAAGAGGGAAGAGCATACTGTATGTAGACTCTTCCACTGATACCACAGCCAATTACTATTTACACAGTTATCGTTTCCTTTCCAAGTTTGAGAGGTAAACGAGAAATCCTGGACAGCTGCACACAAAAGTAATCTTCGATTTTTATTTATATATGATCATAAAAATACATGCCACAGCATCACAAAGCAGGGAACTGACGCATTTCACACTGTAGTCAGTGCTTAATCATAGCTAAATATCACATGAATGAATCCCCTATATATACCAATATTCATTGAACATGTGTCCAGGAAGTTGATTAGTGGTAATCAATCTACAAACTCAACTGAAATGGAAGTGGGAACTTAAAACTGAAAAAAGTAGTGCCTAAAAAATTCAGTTGAATAATATAAGTGAATAAAAATAATAAATAAATAAAAAAAGGTAAATGTGCAAAAGATGCAAAAAATGCAAAAAATGCAAAAAGGAAGAGTAAAACATTCTTTGATGTGGAATAATATTGACTCAAAAAATTATGCATAGAATGAGTGATGAAAAAAGAAAAAAGAAAAAAAAAGGTGAAGCTCAAAAATGTGTGTGTGTGTGTGTGTGTGTGTGTGTGTGTGTGTGTATATATATCCAAACAAATAAATATCCTTAATAGATATCAAACATATAATTATGTCATACTGACCAAACTCCAAAAAGTGGAGAGGTTAGAAAAGAGGAGGATATACAAAAAAGATGTACAGATAATGTGTATGTGTATATGTGAAACAAAGAATAAATGTTGGATAATAGCCTAAACGCACGTAAATGGTGTATATAAGTATAAAAATACATGATCTCTCTATGTGCTTAGATCCAAAATATAAAAAATATATAAAAAAAATTTATAAAAAAAACATCTTTCTTCGTGGACACATATACAATGCTATGGACACAATAACATAAACAGATACAGATAAAATGCTAATAATATAATATATTACAATAGCTAGAAATCAAGCATTTAGTACAAAAAAGTGACATATAATGAAGTAGTTAGAATTGTTCATGCTGTCTCCAGTTTCATCCAGCTCCGCTGTAACTAATATTGTTGTATCTGACTGAATGGCCAGAAATCAAGCATTCAACACAACAAAAGATGGCATATAATGAAGTGGTTGAAGTTATTTGTTCCAGATTCATTCAACTCTGCTATATAAGACGGTAAAAACTAATGTTATTAAATCTGACTAAAAGATAAATAGCCAAAGGTTATCCCGTATTGCAAGCTGATTTATATTACATTAAGGGCATGACCAATGGCTAGAAATAAGACATTCAACACAACAGGAATGGCATGTAAAAAAGTAGTTGAAATTGTTCATGCTGTGTCCAATATCATCCAGCTCCGCTATATACAAGACGGTAAAAACAACAAATATTGCTGTATCTAACTGAATGGCTAAAAATCAAGCATTCAACACAACAAAAATAGCATATATTGAAGTGATTGGAGCTGTCCATGCTGTCTCCAGTTTCATCCAGCTCTGCTATGTAGAACGGTAAATGAACAAAAGTAGTTGAAATTGTTCATGCTGTGCCCAATATCATCCAGCTCTGCTATATGAGACGGTAAAAATAACAAATGTTGCTGTATCTAACTGAATGGCTAAAAATCAAGCATTCAATACAACAAAAAAAAGCATATAATGAAGTGATTGAAGCTGTTCATGCTGTCTCCAGTTTCATCCAGCTCTGCTATGTAGAACAGTAAAGACTGATCTTACTAAAATCTGACTGAAACATAAATGGCCAAAGGTGTTCAAAAATGTGTTAAAAGTATGTTATTTATGATAACATATACAGGCAGATGTGTAAATAATCACTCTAAATAGGAAACAATAACACATCAAAGCGGTGCTTTCCTCAGTCAGAAGCTATGACTGATGAGTGTGAAGTGTCTCTGTTATAAGTACAAGAAGAACTTGAGCAAAGACAGATGTGACGGAAATTAACATAGGGTCTCCAACTGGATACATAGAGTGTGTGTAGCAGATTAGATGAGTGCACCATTCACCATACGCTATGTCACCTCGTGCTACACACACTCCCGCAAGGGGTTCCAACTCACCAGAACCCGGGGGTTAATGGGCCTTGAACAGCTTCCTCAATCCGGTCGCTCCTAGGGTCCTCATAGGTGAGTGGTTAAAACCACCAGCAGTATCCACATATAGGAAAGAGACTCCACATAGTCCAGTATCATTTTGATAATTTATTTAAAAAACAAATCAAGTAAAATAAACAGATCTCTTGGCGCAGTGCTGTTCCAATGTTATCTCTGTAGCTCTCGATCAGTTGGAAATACGAGCTGGCAATTATAACTAACCCCGAAGCCACGGGAGAGAAGTACGGGCTGGACAAATAGTTCTTACTGATCACAGCTACAAAATACTTCCTCCTTCTGGTTTAGGTGGCTTCGGGCTTGGAGCGCACAGCGTCGTGCCGTAATTCCGGTTGCCGTGGGGCCACGCCCTGGCTAGTTTCGTCATCACGACTTTTTCGAAGGGCGGGAACTCACGGCGCGACGTTCAGTATTTTTCTCTGGGACAAGAGGTGGGAATTAGCCATTACTCCGCCCATGTCAGTGTATATTCAAAGTGTATGGGTCTGATTGACAGATACAACCCTATCAATGATGGAATAATGACTGTAATCCAACCAACCTTGAGCTGCAGACAAAGCATACATACAAAAAATGTCACAAAAATACTTGTGGCAACTCACTATAATGTATAAGACTAAAACATCAAATCAATCGTTTTGTTTGAAGATAACTTAAAAACTTATGGAGCAAATCACATATCGAATTTAAAATTGGCCGCCTCCCTCCTATCTATCTAATGGTGCAACATAGTAGGAGAAAGAGCCACCTTTCATTACAACAACATTATCAAAATGTGCGGATATAAGAGGGGTGGAAAGGATGAAAGAAGTATTTAATAAAAATTATGGAAAAGCATGATCACAATTCTAGTGTAATCGAGATGGCAGTCCTGAAAAATTACAATATAATTGAAATAGCATAAAAATATATTTATAAAACTCCCCAAAAGTAATCAGGGAGGTTGGTGATAAATTCTACAACAACGTTGGGTCAATACAACATATATAGTGTGCAGAGGTCTATGTTATATAGCACAAATATAAGTCTGATTCCAAAAGCAAAAAATATGAATAAATAAAGGGCTAAGTAGCCCTAATCCAGTGTAAACCTAAAAGTCACTTATAAAACAGTTTATGTCGAGTTCTATGTTTAACCCTTTCGGGCTGAGCGTGTCAGTTTAAAAAAATCCATTGGGTTTCCTTTTTATATAATTCCTTTACAGTATTTCCACCCCTCCATGATGGTTTAATATAATCGATCCCCCAAAATGCAAGACCGGAAGGGTCTTGCTCATGATGTTTTTAGGAGACACTTAGTGCGCCCTATGTACATTAATCCGCAAGGACAACGTAAGGCGTATACAACATGGGATGTGTTACATGTAAGAAAGTGCTTAATTGCAAATTCCCTGTTGTTAGAAGTTGAGGTGAACTTTTCTATTTTCCTCATAGGTCTAGTCACCTTTCTACAGGCTTTACATCTCCGACATGCAAAAAATCCATTTCGATCCCAAAAAGTTGGATTCCTACTGGGTGGATCAATAATTTTTTTGACTATAACGTCTCCAAAGTTTGGGGCCTTGCGATAAATGAACTTTGGTTTGTCAGGTAGAACACTTGACAGAGTTCTATCAAGACAAAGGACATGCCAATGTTTGTGGAATATGTTCTCCACCTCCCTGAATTGTGAATGGAAGGAGGATATGAAACTCCATTCATGATCTAGATTCCTTTCCACAATCCGTGCATCCCTTAAACAGTGTTCACGGGGAAGAGATCTTATTTCCTCAATAATTGGGTCTAAGTGTTGGGATTTGTATCCTTTTTCCACAAACCTATTTTTTAGTACCGTTACTTGTTGGTCAAAATCCTCGAGCAAAGAGCAATTTCTCCTGACCCTCATTATTTGGCCCTTAGGCACATTTCTCAGCCAAAGTGGGTGGTGGCCACTGTGTACTGGAAGAAAACTATTTCTATCGGTGGGTTTGAAAAACACCTTTATTTGTATTGTATCATCTACTCTAAAGATGTTAACATCCAAGAAATGTATTTGTTCAGTACTCCACTGGCTCGTGATTCTGATATTATGAATATTGTCATTAAGATGATCCATATAGTCTTTGAGTGTAGATTCTTTTTTTTTTTTTTTATGCCACTCAGCTTACTTTAATTAGTGAGACAACCATCAACTTTTCCATTCATGTACGTCTCTCTTTTCCTTCACATCACTGTGGCTAATTTTCAAATCAATTATAAAATTTAAATTAAACTAGGAAGGGGTAGGAACAATACAGATCTCCCATAATGTAGCATTCTTCCTGTCTCAATATAGGCCCCTCCCTTCTTTCTCTTTACCCTCCCTTGTATATAAAGACCAAGAGAAAGGAAAGAAAGAGATACCTTAGAAACAATAAAAGAAAAGCTATACAAAAAAACAAAAACAACCTTTGTTCTATTATCTCAATAACACTTTTCCCTTAATAGTATACACCATTTCATCTCCCCCCCCCCCCGTCCCCCCTCCCCCCTCCCTTATTCCCCTGGTGTACATCCTCTTCCCATATATAACTCTACTGATACCTAATTTTCTCAGCGTAACTCCATGTTTTTTTAAACTCTCTCCAACTCTTCCATTTATCTTTCCTTCCCTCACCCCCTTCTTCCTTGCTACCATAAAACCTCTCCATGGTGTAGGTTTCCTCCACAGCATTAATCCACTCCCAAATCTGTGGGGATTCTTTTTCTCTCCAATTTTTGGGTATTAATTTTTTTGCTGCATTAATTAAATGAGGCACCAACGAGGCTTTATATTGTTTCTCACTTTCCTTAATGCCGTGGAAGAGCACCGACCATGGTTCTTTTTTCACCTCCTTGCCCGTAATTTTTTGGACCATACTCAAAACTTTTTCCCAATATTTTTGAATCTTCGGACATTTCCACCATATGTGTGCCATAGTACCTATTTCCCCACATCCTCTCCAGCATTCTGCCGATGATTCTTTTTGGAATTTACTGGCCCTCTCTGGTGTTATATACCACCTCACTAAACACTTATAATTCATTTCGGTTGTTTTAACATCTATCGCCGAACTGTGGGTAAGGTTCATAATCTTTTTTATCGTGTTAAGTTCAACCAGTGTCCCCAAATCCTTTTCCCATTGTTTGATATAACTGGGCTTCTCTATTTCATCTTCATCTAGTAATAATTTATATAATTTTGATATGGTGTTTTTTGTGTTTTCTAACGTGCATAGTTTTTCCAATCCCGTCAACTCTTCTCCTGATCTTATAGGTTGTGGTAGTTTTCTAATAAATCTTTCTAACTGTGCATACCGCCATCCATTCATCACCCATGTTTCTGTATCCTGTTGTAACTCGTGCATTGTTTTAATTTTCCCCTTTTTCATTATCTCTCTTAATTCCACCTTATCTTTCTTTATCCATTTCCCCCCTATACTTACTTTCCCCGGTGCAAAAAATTCATTATCGTTTACTCTTATAAGTGGTGAGTTATAAGTCTTATTTAACTGTTTGTAAGTTCTATCCCACATCTTAATTACCACCCGTGTTAACCCATGTGTATTTTCATCTATCGTTCTGTGTTGGGGGGGATTCCAAATAATTGCTCCTAGCTGTGCCTTACTATAAAATTTTTCCAGATTTACCCATCTTTTTTCTTGATTATCCCTTACCCATTCTATCGCTCGTGACAAGATTATTGCGTTATAGTATGTTACAATATCCGGAGCCGCCAAACCCCCATTCTTTTTTCCTTTTCTTAGCGTCTTTAAAGATACCCTCGGTTTTTTATTTTTCCAGATTACATTTGTTAGTATTGTTTTTAGTTTTCTGAGGTAATATGTTGGTAGGTCTATAGGTAACATTTGGAATTTATAAGTAATTTTTGGAAGCAGGGTCATTTTTATGGCGTTTATCCGGCCTATCCAAGAAATTGGTCTAATTTGTATTTTTTTACCCTCTTTTCTGATTTCATCCAGTAGGGGGATGTAATTCCCTTTATAGATTTTATCCAGGGAGTTAGCTAGTTTTACGCCCAAGTATTTTATTTCTTTTTTCCATATAAATTGAAATTTCTTCCTCAAATTTTCCTCATCTGCTTTTCTTAAATTTATGTTTAGGATTTCAGATTTTCCCATATTTATCTTAAAATTTGAGAGCTCTCCATATTGTTCTATCGTTCCGATTAATTTTGGCAGGGTACTTTCTGGTTTAATTATATAGAAGAGTACATCATCGGCAAATGCCGATACCTTGTGCTCTTCATTGCCCACTTTTGGTCCTTTTAATATCGGGGTCATTTCTTAATGTTGCAAGAAGGGGCTCTAATGAAAGAATGAAAAGAAGTGGAGACAGGGGGCACCCTTGTCTTGTCCCTCTCCTCATTACAAAAGTTTCTGAGAGTACCCCGTTGATGCTGATTGCTGCTCTCGGTTGTCTATACAATATTTTTATTCTTTCCAACATCCTTGGGCCTATTCCCATTTTTTCTAATGTTTGGAACATGAACCCCCAGTCTACTCTGTCAAACGCCTTTTCAGCGTCGCAGGACAAGAGTAGACCGGGGGCCCCGTCCTCTTTTATTTTTTGTAGAAGGAGTAGTGTTCGCACCCCATGGTCCTTTCCCTCTCTTCCAGCCACAAACCCTGTTTGGTCAGGATGGACCAATGAATTCATTAGCCCCTTCATCCTTTTTGCCAATATTTTTGCATAGATCTTTGTATCTGTATTTAATAGTGATATGGGTCTGTAGCTGGAACAGAGGGTCGTATCCTTTCCTTCCTTTGGGATCACCGTGATCAGGGCCGTTTGTGCCTCTCTACTCAGTTTACAATCTTTTCCTAACACATTCATATACTGACACATCTTCGGTATTAGGATATCCTTAAATTTTTTGTAGTAGAATGCAGTAAATCCGTCTGGCCCTGGACTTTTTCCTTGTGCTGCCTCTAGTATTGCTTCCTCTACTTCTTCTTCCGAAATTGCTTCCTCCAGTGCTTCTTTATCTCTCTCCTGAATCTCGGGTATCCCTGCACTCTTTAAAAATTCCCTTATCTTTTTTTTTTTCTTTGACCCTTCTTGCTCCCCCTTATGTTCTCCTGCATACAACTCTTTATAATAGTTTCTAAATACCTCTCCTATTTCTTTTGTTTCATAAACCATTGAGCCCTGCTTAGTCTGTATCCTGCCTATGAAATTACGAGTTTTTTTTTCCTTTAGCATTCTGGCCAGATGTTTCCCTGTTTTATCCCCCCACTGATATCTCTCTTTCTCAATTAGAAAATATTTTTCTTTTGTTTTCTGATCTACCAGTCTTTTCAATTCATCTCTTTTATCTATCAACTTTTGATATATTTCTTTATGGAGTCCTCTCATTTTTTTGTGTTCTTGTTCGATGTTAAATATTTCAGTCGTAAGATTACCCATTCTGTTGTTCCTTTCTTTTTTTTTCTGGCTCCCTCTTTTATTAGTATTCCCCTTATGTACACTTTATGGGCCTCCCAGACCACTGCCCCCGAGACGTCTCCAGTTTCATTTATCCTAAAGTACTGTTTGAGTTCCTCTTCCACCCTTTGAATCACCCCCTCATCTGACAGCAGATCCTCATTTATTCTCCATAGGGGGGTTTTTCTCTGCGTTTGGGAGATGCGCAATTCCATTACTACAGGGGCGTGGTCCGACAGTGTGACGACACCTATTTTTGCTTCAGTGGCCCTCTCTAGCCACCTGTGTTCCAGTAGTATGTAATCCAGTCTGGAATACGTCCGGTGTACAGGGGAGTAAAACGTATAGTCTCTTGTTCTACCATTCAAAATTCGCCATATATCCACCAGTTGGTTCTCGTGTAGTTTCTGTCTCAACCTTCTAAGTTGCACGTTATTCGTCCCCTGCACACCGGACGCACTATCCCACGTTGGTTCTAGACACACATTTAGATCCCCCATCACTATCAGACCCCCTTTCCTAAAATTTGTTAGTTTCTCCAGTGTACTTATCAGGAATTTTACTGTGTTTTTATTAGGGGCATAAATACTTGCAATGGTGCAATCCAACTCTCCTAAAGATCCCTTTATAAAAAGGAATCTTCCTTCCGTATCCTGCATTCTTCCATCTAATTTAAATTGTACTTCTTTTGCCATTCCTATTGCCACTCCTCTTGCTCTGTTAGATATTGTATCTCCATAGTACCATGTCGGGAAATTTTTAGACCATAATCTGCTGTTCGATTCATATGTCAAATGAGTTTCTTGCAATGACACTATTCCTACTCCCTGCTCTTTCAGTTCTCTTAATAAGTTGTATCTTTTAGAGGGTGAATTCAGGCCTTTAACGTTATATGTCAAAAATTTAAGAGTTGTCATGTTTGTCCCCTACCTGATAGCTACGCTTCTCTGGCTTAATTTGAGTTATATATGTTTTTTCCCTTTGCACCTTGTGTTCCCCCCCCTCCTTCCCACCCCTCACCTCTCCCCCCCCCCCCTCCCGCCCCCCCCCCAATTCCCTCCCCCCCCACCCCCCAATTGGCCCCTCTTGGCCCCTAAAGTCATCCAGGATCTCCATCTGAGCCCTTTCTGAACCCCTTAATCAAAAGGTGGAGCTCCAGGTATTCAGCTTCTTCCCACTCCTTAGATTAGCTATTGGAGTGGGGTGGCCTGCCTATTCCATTCTTATCTTGACTTGATTTTCTTCTCTATTGTTATCCCATCCCCCCCCCTCTCCCCCCGGCTGCGGACTTAATAAGTCCCCTAATCTTCTGGTGTCCAGCCTGGTAATTCCGGAATCTGAATATCCAGCTTTTTACAAAATTCTTCTAATTCCTCCGGGAATCGTAATTTAGCAGACCTCCCTTCCTTATATCCTTTCAGACAGGCCGGGAATCCCCATGTATATTTGATGTTTTGTACTTTCATTAATTCCAATAGGGGTTTCAGCAATCTTCTTCTTATTAGGGTTTCTTGCGCGAGGTCTGCGTAGAACTGGATTTCTACTCCCTCGACCCTAATTGGTGGTTTTCCTTTCAGATTCCTCCAAATTTCCCATTTGTCTTCATAGAGCCTGAATCTAACGATGATATCCCTTGGTCTTTCTGTCCTTGCTTCCCTGGCGTAACCCACTCGATGTATCCTTTCTATCTTTAGGCAGTCCTCCCCTTCTTTATTAATCAAGGGCCGGAGAATTGTAGTGATCCATTTCTTCAGATCTTCATCCTCTTTTTCTGGGACTGAGCGAATCCTGATGTTCTTCCGTCTATTTCTGTTCTCCTGGTCTTCCAGCTTATATAGTAGCATCTTTTGATTTTTCTGTGTTTCTTTCATTTGCTGTCTTAAACTTTCAATTTCTTGCTTTTGTTTATCAGTAGTTTTTTCCATATACTCCACTCTTTCTAATAAGTGTCCCAGATCTCCTCTCAGATTTTGGATCTCCGTTTTTATCGAGTTTTCCATTTTCCAGAGCAGTTCGCTCATCTCTCCCTTGGTTAGTGTGGAGGTCCCTCCTGCATCCCCATCAATCCCACTTACGTCCTGGTCCCCGTCTGTTGATAGATCATCTCTAGAGTGTTCTGGGGTGTCTCCTGTTTTTTTATCAGATCCCTTTTTTTTTTCTATTTTGTTTTGGCTTTGTCTACCCAACTCCATACTCCTAGGGCTTGCACCTTGTGTCATATATTGTTTTAAGGTACTGACTGTTGGTTTATCTTTATCTTTTGGGGATTTGGGGGCATTCCCCCTAGTTACTTTCGTTGTGTTTTTATTCATTTTATCTCCCTTTTTTGGCCCCCTAGTTCGCTTCCCCAGCCTGGTTTTCTTAATTTCCCTCCACTTCCGTGAAGGGAAACCCTAGGACTTAAAAAGTCTATTTAGAGGGGTTTTTGTAGGTAGTGGGGTAGGAAACGGACAAAAAACATGGGGGGAGGGGCAAGGAGCGGGGGAGTGGCTTGGGGGTTCCACGACTTAATTGGTTAACTCTCTCCCTTCTGGCTTTCTCCCTACCAGCATCCCCCCTTCCCCTTCCCCTTTGGGGGACTTGTATGGTATATGAAGTAGTGTCCTTGTTACTGTTATTACTAATTGTTCCTCTATTTATGCCCCTTGGTTTAAATTCTAATGATGGGGGGTTTTACCAAGTTACCGTCCTTCTCCCGCTCCGGCTTGTCCACTTGAGTTAATCCACCCCGTTTAATTGTGGGCTATTTTTTCCTCACACATACTTGGTATATATAGGGGGTAACCCCACAATCAGAAAGAAACCTTTAATAGTCCGTGTAGTTGATTGCACGTCTCCCTTATTATTTGCACAAGCCTCCTTTTCTAGTACCATTCAAATGTTCAGACAATGATCAGAGAGCATTACCCACCGTTCAGAGCATCATTAAGGACACCGACCAATAGACAGTTGTATACTTCACTCCATTATTGTTACCTTATTTCTGCTCTTCCTTGGAATATTTCTTCCCCTCTCATAGGGTAGCAATACTTACAATCTTTTTAGAGTTATTTCATTCATCCGGGTGGGGGGGGCATGTTGTATTCCCGGAAGGCCGGGGGGGGTAGAGGGATCAGAATCTCGCCGTACCAAAGGTCAGTCCTACGTGCGCTGTCCCCGCTATATCAGATGATCTCCGGCATGTCTCCCGTTCCGTCTAATCGCGCAACGGCGGCTGCTATCTCTCCTCATGCGGGGGGACGCTGCCTCTCATCGCGCCGCCTGTATACCGACTGTCCGCGGCTTCAGCGTCTCTGCGTCCTTCTCTGATCTCGGCGGCCAGCTGACATTCCGGAGCTCCTCCCTCCGTGACGGACGTTACGTCCTCACGTCTTCTCCTCCCATCCCCCCCTGAGTCACTGATCCTGAACAACAGGCATGCAGCTTGAGTGTAGATTCTGAACCCACCCATATTAATAACAGATCATCTATGTAGCGTCTGTAGTACAGGAGCTCAGGTCTCCTGTCCCTGAATACTTCTTTGTTCTCCCATTCACCCATAAAGAGGTTGGCTATACTGGGCGCAAATTTCGCGCCCACTGCAATCCCCCTCTTTTGGGTGAAGAAGTTGTGACCAAACCAGAAATAGTTATGCGAGAGGCAAAAGTCTAACGCATCTCTTAGAAAGATTTTCTGTCTAAAAGGAAGATCTTCCCTTTTGCAGATTAGATGAGTGCACCATTCACCATACGCTATGTCACCTCGTGCTGCACACACTGCACATATCTAATAGATTTCAATCTCTGTTTTGTGACATATACTTATTATTAAATAGAGCTGAGATAGGAGAATTTTAGCAGGGCAAGCTTTCCCCTTTGTTTTTTGATTGCTTGTATTTTTACTCTAGCTTGCTATGGACATATTTCGGTATTTACAAAGCAGACAGATTGACCTAGATAGCCTTTTCTCGTTTAACGAGCAATCGGCAATCGATGAGAATTATGATAATTTATTTATAGCTTTAGGTAGTGCCCTAGAAAAACAGGTACGCACCTGGTGGGATATCTGTACTATAGAGCACTACCTGAAAGAGAAGATTATATTATGCAGCCTGAGGTGGGAAGTTACACCCCAGGATGGATTAGAAGATCCAGACTCCATGTTGGAATGGTTAGATTTCTTCAATGGAGTCGGATTGTAGAGTCTGTATTACAGGATCTCAGGTCTCCTGTCCCTGAATGCTTCTTTCCCATAAAGGGGTTGGCTTTACTGGGCGCAAATTTCGCGCCCATTGCAACCCCCCTCTTTTGAGTGAAGAAGTTGTGAGCAAACCAGAAATAGTTATGCGAGAGACAAAAGTCTAACGCATCTCTTAGAAAGATTTTCTGTCTAAAAGGAAGATCTTCCCTTTTACTGAATGCCCAGTTTGAGCCAACAGGGCATCTTCGTGTTGAATGATAGTGTATAGACTGGTCACATCAGATGTGACCAGATACACTTCATTTTTCCCAGTGAGATTGATTTCTTTTAATTCCTGTAATAGACTTTTGGTATCCTTCAGATAGGCTTTCGTTGTGACCAAACTCTTTTGTATGAATGTGTCCAAATATTGACCCAATCTTCAAGTGACTGAGTCTATCCCATTAACTATGGGTCGGGGTGGGGGATTAACCGGGTCCTTGTGGATTGTCAGACTTTTACATACCTGACTGACAAACCCGATACAGTAGGGGTAGGTCTCCCTTACGTATCTGGTTCCCGGCCCCTGGTAGTATGAACGGAAGACACGGGAGCACAGAGTGGTATGAGAGCCTGGCGGGTGGCTTGCGGAGGTAAGGCCCAGGATCCAGGTGTAAGAGGACTGATGGTCCTTGGCAAGCTGAAACACAGGCAGCAGATGCAGAGCAGGAGCGGGGTAGACAGGTCCAGGCACAGACAGAGTTGACAGCAGGCGGTCAGCACAGTACAAGGGAGTAGGCAGGTTCAGAGTCCGGGTCACAAGCAGGGTTGGCAACAGGCGGGCAGCGCAGTACAAAGGAGCAGGCAGGTTCAAAGTCAAAGGCAGGCCGAGGTCAGGTGCAGGCAGAAAGCAGAGAGCAATCCAATAGACAAGCCAGGTATCAGGGGGATAAAATGTTCAGACAGGTAAACAGGAAGCACAGGTACTGGGAGCTGCAGATCGGACAGCACTGAGCAAAGTGCATCAATAGTTTAAATAGGGCGATTGGCGCCAAACCTCGTGCGCCCGTGCCCGCACAACGGTGCGCGCCCACACGCACAAGCGCGCGCCGGCGCACCCCAGGGTGCCCAGTACTGAATCTGTTCTGGTAACCTCTCTGACATGGATTTTCGGAAGGGTGTAGATAGTTGGTATGCGGCTGCTACTGGGACAAAGGAATCTTTTTTCTTTGTTAGTAAGGACATGTGACCAATACCCAGAATCGATCAGAGCTTCCAGTTCTGCTCTATACTGAGAGGTTGGATCCTTATCCAACATCTCGTATGTGTCCTTATCGGACAGCAGTTCTGTCAGCTGGGTAATGTAATAGTCTTTAGACATAATGACCACTCCCCCTCCCTTATCAGCGGGTCTGATAATTATGTCTTTCCTGGCTTCAAGTGACTCTATCCCTTCCTTAATATATCTCGGATTCACCTTCTTTTTAGGTTTTAGCTGATCGAGATCTCACAAGACTAGGTTTTTGAAAACCTCCAAATGGTGGGAACCATTATTGGGAGGATTGAATAAGGACTTGTTTTTTAAGCCACTGTCAATCGCCAATGCTGAACATCCGCTCATACTGACTGGATTTGAGTTCCTATTTAAAAAATGTTTTCTAATGCTAAGCTTCCGTATGTATTTATGTACATCTATATAAGCATCAAATTTGGTAAGAGGTCTTTTCAGACCGCATTTCAGCCCCTGATGCAAGATGTTTATGTGTCAATGTTGTATTACTGAGATTAAAAATGCCTCCTATTCAGTTTCCCTCCTTTTTTTGGGCCCTAAGTCCTGCTCTGCAGTCCCTGGCTCGTTTTTCTTTGGGTTTTGTTGTTGGGCCTGGTGTCTTTCCCAGTGGGATTGATCCTTCCACTGGTTTTCCATTCTGTATAGATGTCATCGGAGGATAATGTTGTATAGGGGGTCTGGACCTGTGGGGTGGGAAGCCCCTGCCTCTCCTCTGGACCCCCCGGCCCCTCCCTAAAAAAGGACGTGGAGAGGAATAGCCATAGGCTATATTCTGGTCCCACAAAGGTTCAAATCTATTCACAACAGGTACCTGATATGTGTGATCATACACTAGGGGTAGGGTGTTCTAACTGGCCCAACCCTTCCTCTATTGTCCCTGTTCTGGTTTCTAGCTCCCCTGTCAGGGGTGCCAGGACATGGGTGAGTGGGAATTTTTTTTTTGTTTTTTTGCTGCTGTTGTGACCCTCTCCCCCGTGTATTAACATTCCGGGCCTGGTGAGTTTGTTGTGTTGATGTATTTTCGGATTGTGTTCGTTCACTCTCCATCTGTTCTCCCTCAAAATTAACGGGAGTTGGAGAATTTTGCCAAGAATATATAGTATTGGACTGGAAATCCTTAAGATCCCTAAAAAACTTTTTAACTTCTTTTTCTGCGTGTCCTTAGCCACTTTTTCTAATTTTTTGGTAATTTTTTCATTAAAGGTTGTATATTGTTGAGACTCTTTTATCGGTTCCAGCTGTTGTTGTAGCTCTTTTATCTTAGTTTCTAATTTCACCATTTTCTTCCTTTTCCTTTCTAACACCAATTGTTGTAATTTCAATCCGACTCCATTTAAGAAATCTAACCATTCCAACATGGAGTCTGGATCTTCTAATCCATCCTGGGGTGTAACTTCCCACCTCAGGCTGCATAATATAATCTTCTCTTTCAGGTAGTGCTCTATAGTACAGATATCCCACCAGGTGCGTACCTGTTTTTCTAGGGCACTACCTAAAGCTATAAATAAATTATCATAATTCTCATCGATTGCCGATTGCTCATTAACCGAGAAAAGGCTATCTAGGTCAATCTGTCTGCTTTGTAAATACCGAAATATGTCCATAGCAAGCTAGAGTAAAAATACAAGCAATCAAAAAACAAAGGGGAAAGCTTGCCCTGCTAAAATTCTCCTATCTCAGCTCTATTTAATAATAAGTATATGTCACAAAACACAGATTGAAATCTATTAGATATGTGCAGTGTGTGCAGCACGAGGTGACATAGCGTATGGTGAATGGTGCACTCATCTAATCTGCAAAAGGGAAGATCTTCCTTTTAGACAGAAAATCTTTCTAAGAGATGCGTTAGACTTTTGCCTCTCGCATAACTATTTCTGGTTTGGTCACAACTTCTTCACCCAAAAGAGGGGGATTGCAATGGGCGCGAAATTTGCGCCCAGTATAGCCAACCTCTTTATGGGTGAATGGGAGAACAAAGAAGTATTCAGGGACAGGAGACCTGAGCTCCTGTACTACAGACGCTACATAGATGATCTGTTATTAATATGGGTGGGTTCAGAATCTACACTCAAAGACTATATGGATCATCTTAATGACAATATTCATAATATCAGACTCACGAGCGAGTGGAGTACTGAACAAATACATTTCTTGGATGTTAACATCTTTAGAGTAGATGATACAATACAAACAAAGGTGTTTTTCAAACCCACCAATAGAAATAGTTTTCTTCCAGTACACAGTGGCCACCACCCACTTTGGCTGAGAAATGTGCCTAAGGGCCAAATAATGAGGGTCAGGAGAAATTGCTCTTTGCTCGAGGATTTTGACCAACAAGTAACGGTACTAAAAAATAGGTTTGTGGAAAAAGGATACCAATCCCAACACTTAGACCCAATTATTGAGGAAATAAGAGCTCTTCCCCGTGAACATTGTTTAAGGGATGCACGGATTGTGGAAAGGAATCTAGATCATGAATGGAGTTTCATATCCTCCTTCCATTCACAATTCAGGGAGGTGGAGAACATATTCCACAAACATTGGCATGTCCTTTGTCTTGATAGAACTCTGTCAAGTGTTCTACCTGACAAACCAAAGTTCATTTATCGCAAGGCCCCAAACTTTGGAGACGTTATAGTCAAAAAAAATATTGATCCACCCAGTAGGAACCCAACTTTTTGGGATCAAAATTGCTTTTTGCATGTTGGAGATGTAAAGCCTGTAGAAAGGTGAGTAGACCAATTAAGCACTTTATTACATGTAACACATTCCATGTCGTATACGCCTTACGTTGTCCTTGCGGATTAATGTACATAGGGTGCACTAAGCATCTCCTAAAAATCAGAATCGCAGAACATGTGCATAACATCTCTATTGGTTTCAAGGACCACAATGTATCCCTGCATTTCAAGCAACATCATGAGCAAGACCCTTCCGGTCTTGCATTTTGGGGGATCTATTATATTAAACCATCATGGAGGGGTGGAAATACTGTAAGGGAATTATCTAAAAAGGAAACCCAATGGATTTTTTTAACTGACATGCTCAGCCCGAAAGGGTTAAACGTAGAACTGGACATAAATTGTTTTATAAGTGACTTTTAGGTTTACACTGGATTAGGGCTACTTAGCCCTTTATTTATTCATATTTTTTCTTTTGGAATCAGACTTATATTTGTGCTATATAACATAGACATCTGCACACTATATATGTTGTATTGACCCAACGTTGTTGTAGAATTTATCACCAACCTCCCTGATTACTTTTGGGGAGTTTTATAAATATATTTTTATGCTATTTCAATTATATTGTAATTTTTCAGGACTGCCATCTCGATT
The DNA here is from genome assembly GCF_042186555.1 of Aquarana catesbeiana. NCBI lineage: Eukaryota > Metazoa > Chordata > Amphibia > Anura > Ranidae > Aquarana > Aquarana catesbeiana. Next base: position 381,334,721 of record NC_133326.1, on the reverse strand, counting down.
ACACTAGAATTGTGATCATGGTTTTCCATCATTTTTATTAAATTCTTCTTTCATCCTATACTCTTATATCCGCACATTTTGATAATGTTTTTGTAATGAAAGGCGGCTCTTTCTCCTACTATGTTGCACCATTAGATAGATAGGAGGGAGGCGGCCAATTTTAAATTCGATATGTGATTTGCTCCATAAGTTTTTAAGTTATCTTCAAACAAAACGATTGATTTGATGTTTTAGTCTTATACATTATAGTGAGTTGCCACAAGTATTTTTGTGACATTTTTTGTATGTATGCTTTGTCTGCAGCTCAAGGTTGGTTGGATTATGGTCATTATTCCATCATTGATAGGGTTGTATCTGTCAATCAGACCCATACACTTTGAATATACACTGACATGGGCGGAGTAATGGCTAATTCCCACCTCTTGTCCCAGAGATAAATACTGAACGTTGCGCCGTGAGTTCCCGCCCTTCGAAAAAGTCATGATGATGAAACCAGTCAGGGCGTGACCCCATGGCAACCGGAATTACGTCATGACGCTGTGCGCTCCAAGCCTGAAGCCACCTAAACCGGAAGGCGGAAGTATTTTGTAGCTGTGATCAGTAAGAACTATTTGTGCAGCCCGTACTTCGCTCCCATGGCCTCGGGGTTAGTTATAATTGCCAGCTCGTATTTCCAACTGATCGAGAGCTACAGAGATAACATTGGAATGGCACTGCGCCAAGAGATCTGTTTATTTTACTTGATTTGTTTTTTAAATAAATTATCAAGATGATACTGCATTATGTGGAGTCTCTTTCCTATATGTGGATACTGCTGGTGGTTTTAACCACTCACCTATGAGGACCCTAGGAGCGACCGGATTGAGGAAGCTGTTCAAGGCCCATTAACCCCCGGGTTCTGGTGAGTTGGAACCCCTTGCGGGGGTGTGTGCAGCACGAGGTGACATAGCGTATGGTGAATGGTGCACTCATCTAATCTGCTACACACACTCTATGTATCCAGTTGGAGACCCTATGTTAATTTCCATCACATCTGTCTTTGCTCAAGTTCTTCTTCTTGTACATATAACAGAGACACTTCACATTCATCAGACATAGTTTCTGACTGAGGAAAGCACCGCTTTGATGTGTTATTGCTTCCTATTCAGAGTGATCATTTACACATCTGCCTGTATATGCTTGTTTTATGTTAAGTGGCTGCTGAGAGACATCTCTATTTTTGACACCTGATTTCAATTTTGACAACTGGTATCTAATAGATTTCAATCTCTGTTTTGTGACATATACCTATTATTACATAGCGCTGAGATAGGAGAATTTTAGCAGGGCGAGCTTTCCCCTTTGTTTTTTGATTTATGATAACATGTCTAGTTAAATGTATTCAACCTAAACAACTCTATGTAATCATTTTAAAAGAACATCAACATTTTTAAAGTGCACTCATGTGCATGTATATTCTCCATATCCCAATCCAAAAAATATGAACAATGAAAAACGAAAGCGTATGGGTAAATCTATTATATGTCAAAAAGAACAGGGAATAGACAAGAGAATAAATGGGGAATAGAGATGCACATGTTGAATTAGAAAACAGAACCCTGGGGGGGCGTGTCCGGATGTGAACGCAGGCAGCTGTGTTAGAGAGGAGCTCCGAGCATCCGTGTTACAATCCTGTGCCATCCTCACTCTACATGCACTAAAAAAAGCCCAAATACCTGTCTGAGGACATCCACACTCTGCCTGCTGCAGTCGGGGAGGAAATTGCAGAGATCCGGCCCGTGATCAGCCGGGACACGACGGATCCTTCACACCCGCGGCCGCCGCCATCTTCCCGGGCCTCTGATCTCCTAAAAAAGCCATCCCTGGACTATTTGACAAGGTAGGGGGCTCCTTTCACCCCTCAGCTTGCTCTACTGTGTGCCTGGTGGGGTCCGGTTGTCCGTGGGGCTGCTGACATTGCCCGACGAGGTCGCGGCCTGCTCCGGCCTGGTGCGGCCTAGTGCGGCCTGGTGCAGCCTGCCGCCGACCGCACTTTCCTACGCCGCCGGCCGGCGGGAGAGCACCGCGGCCGGCCTGGCCTCAGCCCGGGAGTGCGGACGCTAACGATCACGGCCATCCTGTCAACCCTGCACCTGGCTGCCCCACACAGCTACAGGGAGTCAGTCAGGGTGAACGAACTGTGAGGGCAGGCTGAGGAGCCCTGGGATCCAGCATCCTCTTCACCCTCCTATACCCATTCGGCTCCCTGGGTCTCTCCTACATGGTCCCCTTGGCTGGCCCCCCTCGCTAGACAACTACTGCCTACAGGTCAGCGGAGGATTGCTGACGTTTTATTGCCCATCTTTCCTTCATGGGCCCTAAGGGTCGGCCCAAGAACTCGTCCACGCCAGGCCGCCTGGCCCCTGCACTGGCTGCACAATCAGATCCTTCTCTTATAGGGAGAATACAGACCCTGTTGACAGAATTAGCCATGGACCCTCCAGCTTCTCCGAGTGCGTCTCTCTCTGCCCCACCATCCCAGGACAGCACTGCAGTGATCCTGGCCGCCATTGAACAAAGTAAAACCTCCATGCTGGTGAGAATAGACCGCCTCGCAGAAGAATGCAATCTCATCAGAAATGACCTGGATAAGATCTGAGGTAGACTGACTGAATCAGAATCTAGAATCTCTGCTACTGAAGATCTTACAGCTACCCACAACAACACCATAGCGAAATTACAACGCACCGTACAACAGCTAGTCGCTAAATCCGATGACGCAGAAAACAGAGCGAGACGCAACAATGTCCGAGTCTTGGGTCTTCCGGAGGGGGAGGAGGGTGACCGACCGGCAGAGTTTGCGGAAGAATTCTTCAAAACACTGTTGGGTCTCGCGGATACCTCCCCAACTTATGTTGTCGAGCGTGCCCACCGTGTACCCACGGGACGCAGTGTTCCTGGTGCAAATCCCCGACCCTTCTTGGTCCGTTTCCTCAACTTCAGGGACCGTGACAGAATCCTCTCCGCAGCCCGCAAACAACCCTCGCTTCCATACAGTAACTCCTCAATCCTGCTGTTTCCGGATTTCTCGGCTGACCTGCAGCGCAAGAGGAAGTCCTTTAATGATGTCCGTAAGCGTCTACGGGAAAAGGACATAAAATACAGCATGCTATATCCCAGCCGTCTCCGGGTCCCTCATAATGGCTCAGTCAGATTCTTCGACTCTCCAGCTGATGCTGACGACTGGCTGAACAACCTACGGTAAACGCATGATGTTTTTCCTCACTACAAGTCGATATCTGAAAGTTAGCACACAGATTTCATTTCCCTTCCGGATCCATGCTCGGGGGGGTTGTTTTTATCCAACCGTCGGTTTCTGGTGTATAGCTACTTGGACATCATCATCACATATTGTTGCTAGATGACTCCTTTGCCCCTCATGCAGAATTTATATGTTATCTTGGGTGGGAGAACATCCTATCCCCGGAAGCTGGTGTGTTTGACTTCCCACTGACTGCGATTGTTATTTTTTCTTATTTTCCTAGACCCATTGATCACTTAAGATTCTTCTAGTCCTAAACTAGATATACTTTTCTTATACATTCTTCTACCCCGGAGCTACCTTGAAAAAAGTAACTCACAGAAGTATCAAACCCTCAGCCACATACACCCCCCGCCAATTGAAGAGGCGTTGGCGACACTGAGTTGCCGTACTTTGGAACCTTTTTTTTTTTTTTTCAGAAGTCTGAAGATCTAAACGTTTGTGTTCCGGTTTTGGGTATCAAACTGACCATAGTTATTGTTCTCTTTGTTCTATTTTCTCTTTTAGGGGTACTTCATGGTCAGTAGGGAGTTTACAGGTTATTTTTTTTTTCTTTCTTTTTTGTACGCTCTATATCCACTGACTAATCTTTATATTTCAGGTGTTCTAGTAACGCTCACTACGTCCAATGCAAAAGTTGTTAGACTTCTGACATTTCCCTTGGTTCCATGGGGGCTAGCCCCCTCCATACATGGGTATCATTATGTTGTACCATAATCTGTCATTACATTTATGGAGTTAAAACTGGTATCATGGAATATACGGGGTCTCAATAACAAGGTAAAAAGGGCATTAATGTTTAAATATCTGAATAATCACAGACCTCATATCTTGTTCCTGCAGGAGACTCATCTTCTGGGGAACAAGATCCTGGCGCTACGCAGACCCTGGGTACGACAAGCATTTCACGCGACGTACTCCAGTTACGCAAGGGGAGTTGCCATTTTATTGAACAAATCCCTTGCGTATAAGGTCATGCATCTACATACTGATCAGGAGGGCCGTTTCATAATCCTACTACTGGAGATTAGAGCAGTGGTCTACGCTTTCGTGAATATATATATACCCCCTCCCTTTAACCAACGGATCCTCTACAAGCTATATGAGCTTTTAGCCACATTACAATTCTCCAGACTATACATAGCTGGGGACTTTAATTCTACTTTGGATCCGTCCCTGGACTCGTCCAATCCAAATAGAGTGTTTTCGCCAGACCTCCTTCAATGGGCACAAGCATTTAATTATACCGAGATCTGGAGATGGAAGCATCAAACCACTAGGGCTTACTCCTTTCACTCCACCACTTATAAATCAGGCTCTAGGATCGATCTGGTATTTGGCAACACCTGTGCCCTGGCGGCGGTGAGGGGGGTCTCGTACTTACCTGCGGGCCTCTCTGATCATGCACCCCTGGAGGTCACCTTGGAGTTGTCGAACATCAGGAGTCGAGACTGTTGGCGTTTAGCACCCAAGTGGTTGCAGGACTCGAGGGTGGAGGAGGAGGTCTCTCCCAGATTACAACAATACTGGGAGATCAATGAGGATTCAACCTCAGTGCAAGTAGTCTGGGACGCCTTTAAGGCCAACACCAGAGGAGAATACATTTCAGCTATTAAAGCAGTCCGTGTTGAGATGTCTAGTCAGGTCCAGGTACTTGAGGAAGAAGAGGCTAGGGCGGCGGAGGCTTTTTCTGGCTCCCCGACTCTGAATCACTTTAACCAACTAGCTGACGCGAAAAGAGCTTTGTCTCTACATCTTACCTCGGCCACACATTTAGATTTAAATTCCCTGGAGGGGAAGATCTTTGAATCCGGAGACAAAAATAGCAAACTCCTAGCGAATTTAGTCGCGGACTCTAAATTGCAGGCGGTGGTATCAGAAATCTGTGGTTTAGATGGTCAGATGATCTCTACCCCTGAACTAATTCTGGATGAATTCAAATCCTTCTATGAAAACTTATACAAGGCGGTCCCTGGCTGGCCTGAAGATCAGCGTAGGGAATTTCTACATTCCCTGCATCTACCCACTCTTGAATTCTTAGACAAAGATTTTACCACTGAGGAGATAGAGGAGGCTATTTGCTCATTTCCTAGTGGTAAAACACCGGGACCTGATGGCCTACCTGGTGAATGGTACAGAACGTATGCATCATTAATTGCACCAAAATTGTTAAAAGTCTTCTCTGAAAGTAAAAAACAAATGTCCTTACTCCCTTCAATGTATCAAGCACACATAGTCCTCATCCCTAAGCCCGGCAAAGACATATCCCTGTGTGCTTCTTATAGGCCTATCTCCCTACTAAATTATGACCTCAAGATCTTGACAAAAATATTAGCGACCAGACTGCGGACGATTTTACCATCTTTGATTAATATAGACCAAACTGGTTTCATGCCAGGGAAATCAACAGATATAAATTTACGCAGAGTGTTTACCCATCTTCAGCTACCTCCCACTGAGTCCTCCACGAGGGTAATGGTGACACTAGACATTGAAAAGGCTTTCGATTCGGTGGCATGGCCTTTTATGTCCTCGGTCCTAGAGGTTATGGGTTTTGGAGAAGTATTCCGCAGATGGATTGATATTTTATATAAGGAGCCGACGGCGCAGATCAAGCTTGGTGGTGCTCTGTCGGCGCCTTTCTCTGTTGGAAGAGGTACAAGGCAGGGTTGTCCACTGTCGCCGGCTCTTTTTGCCTTGGTGATGGAGCCACTTGCCTCGGCCCTCAGACAAGCAGACGGGGTTAGGGGCATACAGGTGGGATCCATACACGAAAAAGTCGCTCTGTACGCGGATGATCTTATCCTCTTCTTGGGTGACCCTGCCCAGTCTCTTCGAGAGACGTTGTCCATTCTTTCTAACTTCACTAACTGTTCGGGACTCAAAGTCAATTGGGATAAATCCCAAATTTTGCCCATAGATAAGACCGCAAAGGAGGTAGCAGATCCCAACTTACCCTTACTATGGACAGACAAAATTAAATATCTAGGTATCCACATCTCCACATCTACCTCTGACTATCATACCCTTAACTTGGAACCCCTGATACAAAGGATGAGAATGAGACTGAGGGCATGGGCACATCTCCCCCTCTCTTTAATCGGGAGGATAAATTTATTTAAGATGAAGCTTTTGCCTGCCTTTCTCTATGCTCTCAGACATGCACCTGTCTGGATCCCAAAAAAGGTTTTTCGCCTAATAAACACCATTTTATTATCTTTTCTCTGGGGATCCAGTCAGCCGAGATTTAAGCTGACAGTGCTGCAGAGACCGTGGGGAGAGGGAGGCTTGGCTTGCCCTGACCTTCACTCTTACTTCGTGGCGGCTATGTTATCCCATGCCCACAACTGGCTGGTCTCTGATGAGTCCAACGCAGCGGTGGTCCTTGAAGCAGCATGTTTGGGGTCTTATGAGGCGCTACGGAATCTACTTTACCGGGGCCCTAGAGCTCCCTTTCCTCTTACAGCAGCAATGAGGGCGGTCATACGGGCATGGTCAGTGGCAAATTCAATACGCCCTATACCTTCCGGGCACATTTCCCCCTATAGCCCTCTTTGGTTTAACCTGAAATTGCCAGAATTCGGGTCCATTCCCGATCCTGGGGTATGGGCATGCAAAGGCATCAAATATATTAATCAAATTTGTCTTGAGGGCAGAATACAAACTTTTGACAGGTTGAAGCAACAGTATGATTTACCTAACTCACACCTGTTTAGATTCCTGCAGCTTAGGCATGCCTTCAACACCCAGTTTGAAAATGCCCAAGTGGCCTTTTACACCTCGAATCTGGAGACTCTGCTCAGAGATGAAGCTCTATCTAAGCCCTTATCTACCATATATAAAGCACTACTCCCCAACGTACACGCGGGGCTAGAAAACCTTAGGGCACAGTGGGAGGTAGATTTCCCTACACTAGACACAGAAGATTGGGAAGAAATATGGGAATACCCCTTTTCACAACTAGTATCAGCTAGAGATAAACTAGTACAATTTAAAATAGTACATAAGGTATATTACACACCTGTGCGCTTACATAGAATCTATCCATCTATCTCTGCCTCTTGTTGGAGATGCAACTCAGCATCAGCGGATTTCACTCATATTTTTTGGAACTGTCCTTATATTGAATCTTTTTGGGTTGAGGTAACCAAGTTTATTTTAACTGTCACCACTGTCCCCGTGCCATTGTCTATAGAGGTATGTCTGCTGGGACTGGTGGAACCACTGGCCCCACGCCGGGCACTCAGAACCCTGCTAGGATTACTACTTTACTACGCCCGTAAATCTATAGTACTCAGATGGAAGGCCTCATCTGCACCTTCATTAAACTTCTGGAAGAAGTTAGTGAATGCGGCTCTACCCCTGTACAAAGCTACTTACCTGTCACGTGGCTGTGGCAAAAAATTCCACAAAATATGGGATATTTGGACGGAATCCCTGTCCACTAATGCAGATTCAATTGATGACTAGTCCACTCTATTAGCACCGGGAATGGCACAAGTGACATCCCTGATCTCACGAACGTCACTAGGCTGCTCAATCGATAGTTATGGGGAGGGGGGGAATAGGAATATGTTTGCTGCAATGTACATCTTATTTCATGATTGGCTAAAGTGGGCAATACAGGATATACATGGATTTAGAGGTACTACTTTGAATATTCTGTGCAGGTGGTTGAGCGTACAGTAGTTTAGTTAGAATATATATATATATTTTATATATGTATATGTGGAGGGGTTTTCCTTTTTTTCTTTTTTTCTTTTTTGTATTAGTGTGTAGTTCTTATGACCGAGCCTGGGTATGCCCAATAGGCTCTGTTTTGTTGTTATATTTACCTTGAAATTACAATAAAAATAATTAAAAAAAAAAAAAAGAAAACAGAACCCTCACTGCATAGAACGACAATGTAAAATCTCATCTAAAGACCAGGTGTATATATATATGATCTAAGATAGATAAAAGTTAGACAGAAACTAAAGAACTGTAGACTATATATGTAGCAAACTGTATATTCACATATCTGTAAATACCCACATTATCCACTTATATACGTGTACATTATAGAGTAAAAACCCAAAGGTTAAGATATGTGTATATGTCATGAAGTCAGCGATCATAGATAAGGGCGTATGTGAATAATAACGTTACGAAACTGTAAACCGGCCTGTCTCACATATGGGTGAAACAAATAGTCAAAAAGAAACTACAAAAAGAGTCTGGATATGATGGTGAAAAAATGTAAGGGGTTAATCATAATAATGGGACACATCCCACTCAAAGTTTAACCCCAATGGAATCCTAGTGTTTAAGGAGAATATTCAGAACACTTTGTGTCTGCAAAGCATTCTGAATAAATCTGCCCCTCTCTTTGGGGTCACTATCTTTTCTATTCCTTGGATTGCAAGACTGCTGACGACTTTGTGATGAATATCGTTCCAATGTTTAGCCACATTGGTGGATTTATTCTTCTCAATGTCATATAGATGATCATACAATCTACCTTTTAGCCTCCGTGTAGTGCGGCCTACGTATTGAATGTGGCATGTTTTGCATGTAATGACATATACTAAAAATTTAGTGTTACAATTGATAAAAGTTGAGATGTCAAAACTTTTGCCATTATTGCTGGAACATACGCTATTGCCCTTTTTAATAAAGCGGCAGTAGTCGCATCCTTTCATGCCACATTTCAAATTGCCTTTTAACCGCCACCAATTAGACCATGAAGAATGACTGAGGAATAGACTAGGTGAAAGGGTGCTCCCCAAGGTGGGTGCTCTTCGGGAAACAGACTTGATGCCCCTTGAGAGGATGTCATTATAGACAGGATCAAAAAATGGGGAGATATTTGGTAACCACATTTTTAATTGTACTATATTCTAGGCTGAAAGGTGTAGAAAAAACAGGAATGTTGTTGAATAGGCGAGAATGTTTTCTAGTTTTGCTTTTAGAATTATCTATCAACAAGGTTTCTCTAGGAATGTTTTCCACTGCATGCAAAGCCTTACTCACAAGTTTATTGGGGTATCCCCTGTCTGTGAACCTATGGGTCATATTGATGGCTTCTTCTTCAAAGCAATCAGACGTGCTGCATGTAAAGGTTGGCAAATGAGGGCGAAAACTTCACTCCCATAGAGGCCCCGCATCTTTGCAGGTAATAGTCACCATTGAACATGAAAAATTATGTGTTAATAGATAGTCCAAAGATTGTAAAATAAATTCTAGTAAAGAGTAGTAAAGTAGTAAAGACTCTTTGAGAAAAAAGCCAACTGCCTGCATACCTAAATGATGCGGTATGCAGGAGTATAGGCTGGATACATCACAGCTGATCCATTTGTAATTGGATTTCCATTCAAACTTCTGTAGTTTAATAAGTAGCTGTTTTGTATCCCTCAAATATCCTGAGAGATTGCAAACCATAGGTTGAAGCTGACTATCTACCCACTCATACACATAGATACCCAGAAGAGCTTAAATGGACTTTCTCTGTACTGATATAACCACAAATTGATTAAAAATACAAAAATTGCATTTTTAATTAATTTGTGGTTATATCAGTACTGAGAAAGTCCATGTAAGCTCTTCTGAGTATCTATGTGTATGGGATAGCTTCGGCAACTACCCACACATTTTTACCCACCCCCTTAACATATATGTCATTTTGGACGATTGTATTTCTTTATTGCTATCAACTTAATATTATGTGAGGCTATACTCAAGGTTTAAATATCTACCCACTCACCAAGATGTTCATTCAAAGAACCATTACTGATTACAATACTGTTGTCAGTTGCTAAGGCTTTAATTGGTATTCTTTCATTAGCAGACAGATTATCAGATGGAACACTTCTATGGCAATCCTGAGCTAGGTGAGTCAGATCCTTCTCAACCATCTTTTGGAACATGTCCATGTCCTTGCCCCTTGAAGCTACGGGATAAAAATCTGATTTCAGTTTGAATGATATTTTGCTATGGGCATCAATTGGGTTCACTGGACATGGACTAGATTCTGAAGCTAGATCTGTCAGATCTTGTAAAGCACAGACTTCTACAAAAGAAAGAGGAGAAGAGGGTGACTCACCTACATCCAGGGTGACCGAAGGACTATCTTCACCTTCAGATGCACAATCAAAATAATGTTTTTTAAGTGTGAGGTCAAAATGTCTAGTGGGACAAAAGTTGAGCCCCTTTGAAAGTAAGTTTATTTCATCTTCCTTTAAAATCCTATCGGAAATGTTAAGGACATTGGAGGTCAGCGTTTTGTCTTGCCTCGCAGTGAATAGTGGGTGTTTTTGGTGGCTTTTATGTTTCCTTCCTCCTCTCCTTGTCTTCTTGTAGCCAATTTCTTCCTTATCTTTTTGTTGGACCCGTGAGGGTGTGCTGGTTTCTGCTTCTCACTGGACTGAGATGTCCCTGTTGCTGTAGTTGGGCGTGCAGGTGATGAATCAGAGACAGTGGTGGCCAATGTATCATTGGCTGTATAGCTCTCTCTGTCAGAGAAGCTTACCCGTTTCCTTCTGTGTCTGTTGGAACGGCCTGAGAAAAATTGGGGTCTTTTCCAGGTATAGACGTTGTCATTTTCATAGTCAATTTGATCACGTGTCATTTTTCCTCTTTTAGAGTCTATGACCGATTTCCCAGTCTGTCCAGTTTGCTATTTAATCGTCCATCCAATTCCACAAAAACAGCATGAGTTTGTAAAGTAGTGAGCTCTTTTTGTATTGATGTCATTTCGGTCATTTTGTATAAAAATGAAGTGTTACACCAATTATCTGACACTAACACTTACCAGAAACTTAGAGCAGATCCCACTCCTCCCTTTAAAGCTGAACTGTCCCTCCTCATAAATAGAGCTGTACATGCTGGCATTTTTACAGATAAAGAGACAAGTATGTTCATTCCTGACTGTCCGATCATGCCGGTGTTTCATCACCTACCAAAGGTCCACAAGGGGTTAAATCCTTTGGTAGGTAGGCCGATCGTTGCAGGAATCGGTTCTTTGAATGAACGTCTTGGTGAGTGGGTAGATAGTCAGCTTCAACCTATGGTTTGCAATCTCCCTGGATGTTTGAGGGATACAAAACAGCTACTTATTAAACTACAGAAGTTTGAATGGAAATCCAATTACAAATGGATCAGCTGTGATGTATCCAGCCTATACTCCTGCATACCGCATCATCAGGGGCGGACTGATAACTCATGGGGCCCCCGGGCAATAGGAGATTATGGGGCCCCCAGGCAATCAGAGATTATGGGGCCACACAGTATACACACACACAGTATACAATCACACAGTATACACATACATGTACACACAGTATACACAGACAGATGTAAAAAAAAACACAGATTTATTCATACTGTCCCTGATTTTACTGAGGCTGGCAACCCTGATGGGGCCCCCTAGTGGCCCAGGGCCCTCGGGCAGTGCCCAAGTGGCTCAATGGTCAGTCTGCCCCTGCGCATCATTTAGGTATGCAGGCAGTTGGCTTTTTTCTCAAAGAGTCCGGCAGATTCTCTTTACTACTTCAAGAATATATTTTACAATCGTTGGACTATCTATGAACACACAATTTTTTCATGTTCAATGGTGACTATTACCTGCAAAGATGCAGGGCCTCTATGGGAGTGAAGTTTTCGTCATCACTCGCCAACCTTTACATGGGTTGGTGGGAGAGGTCCCGCATCTTTGGATGTGATAGCCCCCGTCGTTCAGACACTATCTTTTTCTGTCGGTACATAGACGATCTCCTGTTTGTCACATCGAACGATCGGGTTTATCTAGATCAGTGGCTTCTATACCTAAATGACAATTCCCTTAATTTGAAATTCACCGGGGAACTCGGTGAGACTTCAATCACATATTTAGATTAAAGTTGACAGGTCTGAAAGATACAGTGATCACAAGCCTATACAGAAAACCCACAGCAGGCAATGTCCTGCTGAGAGCAGATTCTGCCCATCCAAGGCACACCATCAAAGGTGTGCCCTATGGACAGTTCCTGAGATTAAAACATCTATGCAGCACGTCTGATTGCTTTGAAGAAGAAGCCATCAATATGACCCATAGGTTCACAGACAGGGGATACCCCAATAAACTTGTGAGTAAGGCTTTGCATGCAGTGGAAAACATTCTTAGAGAAAACTTGTTGATAGATAATTCTAAAAGCAAAACTAGAAAACATTCTCTCCTATTCAACAACATTCCTGTTTTTTCTACACCTTTCAGCCTAGAATATAGTACAATTAAAAATGTGGTTACCAAATATCTCCCTATTTTTTGATCCTGTCTATAATGACATCCTCTCAAGGGGCATCAAGTCTGTTTCCCGAAGAGCACCCACCTTGGGGAGCACCCTTTCACCTAGTCTATTCCTCAGTCACTCTTCAGGGTCTAATTGGCTGCGGTTTAAAGGCAATTTTAAATGTGGCATAAAAGGATGCGACTATTGCCGCTTTATTAAAAAGGGCAATAGCGTATGTTCCAGCAATAATGGCAAAAGTTTTGACATCTCAACTTTTATCAATTGTATCACTAAATTTTTAGTATATGTCATTACATGCGAAACATGCCACATTCAATACGTAGGCCGCACTACATGGAGGCTAAAAGGTAGATTGTATGATCATCTATACGACATCGAGAAGAATAAATCCACTAATGTGGCTAAACATTGGAACGATATTCATCACAAAGATGTCAGCAGTCTTGCAATCCAAGGAATAGAAAAGATAGTGACCCCAAGGAGAGGGGGAGATTTATTCAGAATGCTTTGCAGACACAAAGTGTTCTGGATATTTTCCTTAACCACTTGACGACCGCCTCACGCCGATTTACGTCGGCAAGGTGGCACGGACAGGCAAAATCACGTACATATACGTGATTTGCCTTCCGCGGGTGGGGGGTCCGATCGGACCCCCCCCGGTGCCCGAGGCGGTCGTCTTTTGTCCCACGGCGATCGGAGATGAGGGGGAGGCCATCCGTTCGTGGCCCCCCCCTCACGATCGCCGCCGGCCAATCACATCATTCCTTTGCTGCTGTATGCTAAACAGCAGCAAAGGAAATGATGTCATCTCTCCTCGGCTCGGTAATTTCCGTTCCGGCCCGAGGAGAGAAGACAGGTATGTGCGTGCACAACACTACACACACACAGTAGAACATGCCAGGCACACAAAACACCCCGATCCCCCCCCAATTACCCCCCCCCCCCCGTCACAAACTGACACCAGCAGTTTTTTGTTTTTTTTTTTTTTTTTTTTTCTGATTACTGCATTGGTGTCAGTTTATGACAGTTACAGTGTTGGGACAGTTAGTATTACCCCCCTGTAGGTCTAGGATACCCCCCCAACCCCCCCTAATAAAGTTTTAACCCCTTGATCACCCCCTGTCACCAGTGTCGCTAAGCGATCATTTTTCTGATCGCTGTATTAGTGTCGCTGGTGACGCTAGTTAGGGACCTAAATATTTAGGTTCGCCGTCAGCGTTTTATAGCGACAGGGACCCCCATATACTACCGAAAAAATGTTTTAACCCCTTGATGGCCCCCTAGTTAACCCTTTCACCACTGATCACCGTATAACTGTTACGGGTGACGCTGGTTAGTTTGTTTATTTTTTATAGTGTCAGGGCACCCGCCGTTTATTACCGAATAAAGGTTTAGCCCCCTGATCGCCCGGCGGTGATATGCGTCGCCCCAGGCAGCGTCAGATTAGCGCCAGTACCGCTAACACCCACGCACGCAGCATACGCCTCCCTTAGTGGTATAGTATCTGATCGGATCAATATCTGATCCGATCAGATCTATACTAGCGTCCCCAGCAGTTTAGGGTTCCCAAAAACACAGTGTTGGCGGGATCAGCCCAGATACCTGCTAGCACCTGCATTTTGCCCCTCCGCCCGCCCAGCCCACCCAAGTGCAGTATCGATCGATCACTGTCACTTACAAAACACTTAACGCATAACTGCAGCATTCGCAGAGTCAGGCCTGATCCCTGCGATCGCTAACAGTTTTTTTGGTAGCTTTTTATTGAACTGGCAAGCGCCAGTGGCCTAGTACACCCCGGTCGTAGTCAAACCAGCACTGCAGTAACACTTGGTGACGTGGTGAGCCCATAAGTGCAGTTCAAGCTGGTGAGGTGGCAAGCACAAGTAGTGTCCCGCTGCCACCAAGAAGACAAACACAGGCCCGTCGTGCCCATAGTGCCCTTCCTGCTGCATTCGCCAATCCTAATTGGGAACCCACCACTTCTGCAGCGCCCGTACTTCCCCCATTCACATCCCCAACCAAATGCAGTCGGCTGCATGAGAGGCATTTTCTTTATGTCCTCCCGAGTACCCCTACCCAACGAACCCCCAAAAAAGATGTCGTGTCTGCAGCAAGCGCGAATATAGGCGTGACACCCTCTATTATTGTCCCTCCTGTCCTGACAATCCTGGTCTTTGCATTGGTGAATGTTTTGAACGCTACCATTCATTAGTTGAGTATTAGCGTAGGGTACAGCATTGCACAGACTAGGCACACTTTCACAGGGTCTCCCAAGATGCCATCGCATTTTGAGAGACCCGAACCTGGAACCGGTTACCGTTATAAAAGTTAGTTACAAAAAAAGTGTAAAAAAAAAAAAAAATATATAAAATAAAAAAAAATAGTTGTCGTTTTATTGTTCTCTCTCTCTCTATTCTCTCTCTCTTGTTCTGCTCTTTTTTACTGTATTCTATTCTGCAATGTTTTATTGTTATTATGTTTTATCATGTTTGCTTTTCAGGTATGCAATTTTTTATACTTTACCGTTTACTGTGCTTTATTGTTAACCATTTTTTTGTCTTCAGGTACGCCATTCACGACTTTGAATGGTTATACCAGAATGATGCCTGCAGGTTTAGGTATCATCTTGGTATCATTCTTTTCAGCCAGCGGTCGGCTTTCATGTAAAAGCAATCCTAGTGGCTAATTAGCCTCTAGACTGCTTTTACAAGCCGTGGGAGGGAATGCCCCCCCCCCACCGTCTTCCGTGTTTTTCTCTGGCTCTCCTGTCTCAACAGGGAACCTGAGAATGCAGCCGGTGATTCAGCCAGCTGACCATAGAGCTGATCAGAGACCAGAGTGGCTCCAAACATCTCTATGGCCTAAGAAACCGGAAGCTACGAGCATTTTATGACTTAGATTTCGCCAGGTGTAAATAGCGGCATTGGGAAATTGGGGAAGCATTTTATCACACCGATCTTGGTGTCATCAGATGCTTTGAGGGCAGAGGAGAGATCTAGGGTCTAATAGACCCCAATTTTTTCAAAAAAGAGTACCTGTCACTACCTATTGCTATCATAGGGGATATTTACATTCCCCGAGATAACAATAAAAATGATTAAAAAAAAAAAAAAATGAAAGGAACAGTTTAAAAATAAGATAAAAAAGCAAAAAAATAATAAAGAAAAAAAAAAAAAAAAGCACCCCTGTCGCCCCCTGCTCTCGCGCTAAGGCGAACGCAAGCGGCGGTCTGTCGTCAAACGTAAACAGCAATTGCACCATGCATGTGAGGTATTGCCGCGAAGGTCAGATCGAGGGCAGTCATTTTTGCAGTAGACCTCCTCTGTAAATCTAAAGTGGTAACCTGTAAAGGCTTTTAAAGGCTTTTAAAAATGTATTTATTTTGTTGCCACTGCACGTTTGTGCGCAATTTTAAAGCATGTCATGTTTGGTATCCATGTACTCGGCCTAAGATCATCTTTTTTATTTCATCAAACATTTGGGCAATATAGTGTGTTTTAGTGCATTAAAATTTTAAAAAGTGTGTTTTTTCCCAAAAAAATGTGTTTGAAAAAAAAAAATGAAACACCCACCATTTTAATCTGTAGGGCATTTGCTTTAAAAAAATATATAATGTTTGGGGGTTCAAAGTAATTTTTTTGCAAAAAAAAAAAACTTTTTCATGTAAACAATGAGTGTCAGAAAGGGCTTTGTCTTCAAGTGGTTAGAAGAGTTGGTGATGTGTGACATAAGCTTCTAAATGTTGTGCATAAAATGCCAGGACAGTTCAAAACCCCCCCAAATGACCCCATTTTGGAAAGTAGACACCCCAAGCTATTTGCTGAGAGGCATGTCGAGTCCATGGAATATTTTATATTGTGACACAAGTTGCGGGAAAGAGACAAATTTTTTTTTTGTTTTTTTGCACAAAGTTGTCACTAAATGATATATTGCTCAAACATGCCATGGGAATATGTGAAATTAAACCCCAAAATACATTCTGCTGCTTCTCCTGAGTACGGGGATACCACATGTGTGAGACTTTTTGGGAGCCTATCCGCGTACGGGACCCCGAAAACCAAGCACCGCCTTCAGGCTTTCTAAGGGTGTAAATTTTTGATTTCACTCTTCACTGCCTATCACAGTTTCGGAGGCCATGGAAAGCCCAGGTGGCACAACCCCCCCCCCAAATGACCCCATTTTGGAAAGTAGACACCTAAAGCTATTTGCTGAGAGGTATAGTGAGTATTTTGCAGACCTCACTTTTTGTCACAAAGTTTTGAAAATTGAAAAAAGAAAAAAAAAAAAGTTTTTTCTTGTCTTTCTTCATTTTCAAAAACAAATGAGAGCTGCAAAATACTCACCATGCCTCTCAGCAAATAGCTTGGGGTGTCTACTTTCCAAAATGGGGTCATTTGGGGGGGTTTTGTGCCACCTGGGCATTCCATGGCCTCAAAAACTGTGATAGGCAGTGAAGAGTGAAATCAAAAATTTTCACCCTTAGAAATCCTGAAGGCGGTGCTTGGTTTCGGAGCCCCGTACGCGGCTAGGCTCCCAAAAAGTCCCACACATGTGGTATCCCCATACTCAGGAGAAGCAGCTAAATGTATTTTGGGGTGCAATTCCACATATGCCCATGGCCTGTGTGAGCAATATATCATTTAGTGACAACTTTGTGCAAAAAAAAAAAAAAAAAAAGTGTCACTTTCCCGCAACTTGTGTCAAAATACAAAATATTCCATGGACTCAATATGCCTCTCAGCAAATAGCTTGGGGTGTCTACTTTCCAAAATGGGGTCATTTGGGGGGGTTTTGTGCCACCTGGGCATTCCATGGCCTCCGAAACTGTGATAGGCAGTGAAGAGTGAAATAAAAAATTTACACCCTTAGAAATCCTGAAGGCGGTGATTGGTTTTCGGGGCCCCGTACGCGGCTAAGCTCCCAAAAAGTCCCACACATGTGGTATCCCCATACTCAGGAGAAGCAGCTGAATGTATTTTGGGGTGCAATTCCACATAGGCCCATGGCCTGTGTGAGAAATATATCATTTAGTGACAACTTTTTGTAAATATTTTTTTTTTTTTTGTCATTATTCAATCACTTGGGACAAAAAAAATAAATATTCAATGGGTTCAACATGCCTCTCAGCAATTTCCTTGGGGTGTCTACTTTCCAAAATGGGGTCATTTGGGGGGGTTTTGTACTGCCCTGCCATTTTAGCACCTCAAGAAATGACATAGGCAGTCATAAACTAAAAGCTGTGTAAATTCCAGAAAATGTACCCTAGTTTGTAGACGCTATAACTTTTGCGCAAACCAATAAATATATGCTTATTGACATTTTTTTTACCAAAGACATGTGGCCGAATACATTTTGGCCTAAATGTATGACTAAAATTTAGTTTATTGGATTTTTTTTATAACAAAAAGTAGAAAATATCATTTTTTTTCAAAATTTTCGGTCTTTTTCCGTTTATAGCGCAAAAAATAAAAACTGCAGAGGTGATCAAATACCATCAAAAGAAAGCTCTATTTGTGGGAAGAAAAGGACGCAAATTTCGTTTGGGTACAGCATTGCATGACCGCGCAATTAGCAGTTAAAGCGACGCAGTGCCAAATTGGAAAAAGACCTCTGGTCCTTAGGCAGCATAATGGTCCGGGGCTCAAGTGGTTAAACACTAGAATTCCATTGGGGTTAAACTTTGCGTGGGATGTGTCCCATTATTATGATTAACCCTTTACATTTTTTCACCATCATATCCAGACTCTTTTTGTAGCTTCTCTTTGACTATATGTTTCACCCATATGTGAGACAGGCCGGTTTACAGTTTGGTAACGTTATTATTCACATACGCCCTTATCTATGATCGCTGACTTCGTGACATATACACATATCTTAACCTTTGGGTTTTTACTCTATAATGTACACGTATATAAGTGGATAATGTGGGTATTTACAGATATGTGAATATACAGTTTGCTACATATATAGTCTACAGTTCTTTAGTTTCTGTCTAACTTTTATCTATCTTAGAACAATACGGGACAACCTTTGGCCATTTATGTTTCAGTCAGATTTTAGTAAGATCAGTCTTTACCGTTCTACATATCAGTGCTGGATGAAACTGGAGACAGCATGGACAGCTCCAATCACTTCATTATATGCTATTTTTGTTGTGTTGAATGCTTGATTTTTAGCCATTCAGTTAGATACAGCAACATTTGTTGTTTTTACCGTCTTATATACTGTATAGCAGAGCTGGATGATATTAGACACAGCTTGAACAATTTCAACTACTTTTTTACATGCCATTCCTGTTGTGTTGAATGTCTTATTTCTAGCCATTGGTCATGCCCTTAATGTAATATAAATCAGCTTGCAATACGGGATAACCTTTGGCTATTTTATGTTTTAGTCAGATTTAATAACATTAGTTTTTACCGTCTTATATAGCAGAGTTGAATGAAACTGGAACAAATAACTTCAACCACTTCATTATATGCCATCTTTTGTTGTGTTGAATGCTTGATTTCTGGCCATTCAGTCAGATAGAACAATATTAGTTACAGCGGAGCTGGATGAAACTGGAGACAGCATGAACAATTCTAACTACTTCATTATATGTCACTTTTTTGTACTAAATGCTTGATTTCTAGCCATTGTAATATATATTATATTATTAGCATTTTATCTGTATCTGTTTATGTTATTGTGTCTATATCGTTGTATATGTGTCCACGAAGAAAGATTTTTTTTATAATTTTTTTTATATATTTTTTAAATCTAAGCACATGGAGAGATCATGTATTTTTATATTTATATAGACCATTTACGTGCGTTTAGGCAATTATCCAACATTTATTCTTTGTTTCACATATACACATACACGTTATCTGTACATCTTTTTTGTATATCCTCCTCTTTTCTAACCTCTCCACTTTTTGGAGTTTGGTCAGTATGACATAATTATATTATATGTTTGATATCTATTAAGGATATTTATTTATTTGGATATACACACACACATTTTTGAGCTTCACCTTTTTTTTTTCACTTTTTTTCTTTCTTCTTTTTTCATCACTCATTCTATGCATAACTTTTTGAATCTATATTATTCCACATCAAATAATTTTTTACACTTCCTTTTTGCATTTTTTGCATCTTTTGCACATTTACCTTTTTTTTTAATTTATTATTTTTATTCACTTATATTATTCAAAGGAATTTTTTAGGCACTACTTTTTCAGTTTTAAGTTCCCACTTCCATTTCAGTCACAGCTTTTTTGAGTTTGTAGATTGATTACCACTAATCAACTTCCTGGACACATGTTCAATGAATATTGGTATATATAGGGGATTCATTCATGTGATATTTAGCTATGATTAAGCACTGACTACAGTGTGAAACGCGTTAGCTTCCCTGCTTTGTGATGCTGTGGCATGTATTTTTATGATCATATTTAAATAAAGATCGAAGATTACTTTTGGTTGCTGCTGTTTCTTTATTTTTTTGCTGGGTGTTTTTTTTTTTTTCTTTCCCCCTGCCTGCCCCCTTTTTTAAAATTGTCAGCTGCAGTTTTTCTGACTGCAACGCTGGTGTTCCCCCTTTTTAATTATTTTATAGTTTTTATATTTCTGTCAGCGTCAGTCCTCAATTTAAAGCGCACCGAACGGCACTTGTCATTCAAAAAAGTGCATCCAGTCACACATTTCCCAGTTTCTATTAAATTTGGGTACTTTCATCCCCATCAGGTCTGGGAGGCCAACAAGGAGAGGCAGACGTACCCATGCTACTATGAGTGGGTCAGCAGAATCTGTATCCACAGACAAAGATGGTCGTGGTCTGTCCTCAGACACGGCACATTTGTCTCTGTTTAGTGATGTTGCCTGTGCTATCCAGCCACAGCATGCAGAGGAGGTGGTGGACTGGCTTACTAAACCATCCTCATCCTCTATGACCCAAGCTGGCACTAATGTGCAGTCCACCGCAGCTGCCAGAGTGGCTTATTCTGCCTCCTTGTCCACAACTACTCCATAGCCCCAGCATCATGCATGGAGAAGTCAGGAGAGTTATTTGAACACAGCATCAGCCACTTTTTTCTTGAGGATGCATAGACATTACTTTATTCTGATGTTGGTTCTGAGGTAAAGAAAGGGAGTAACATGAGCCTACAGAGAGGGGAGAATACTGATAAATAACAAATTGGCAGTCATGATCCCCCAGCTGCAGCGTATTGCCAAGTTGGCTCCAGTGATGAGGATGGAGGAGATGATGATGATAAGGTCACTGACGCAACTTGGGTGTCGGATAGAGCAGAGAAGGAAAGTGAGGGGGAGAAACATCCCAAACGAGGTAGGATGTCCTTTGGAGGCAGCCATCATGGAAGAGTAGAGAGCAGCCACACTATTCCATCAGATTGTGGAGCTGTTATCTCCCGGTCCTCTTCTCACAGCTCAGCTGTGTGGTCCTTTTTTAGCACATGTGCAGCCGATTGCACTGGTGCAATTTGTAATGTCTGACGCAGCAGATCAAGCATGCAAAAAACACCAGCCATTTGGGTACCACACGCTTGGGAAGGCATTCAACCTCCCACCACTGAGCCCATTGGCACGAGCTCTGGAAAGCTTCACACAAGGGACATAATTCTTCTCCTCCTCACTCCTCACCTTTCATGTCTACCCCTGCTATATCTCTTGACCTCTCAGCAGCCTCCACTGACAGGGATGATGGTACAGCAAAGGGTGTCCTGTGTCTATGCAACACGTCTGCCAGCAGCATACCACCAGCTGTAGAGTATAGCAGGCAAATTTCTCAAAGGCAAAGAAAAAATACACTCCTTGCCACCCACATGTTTAGCATCTAAATTCCAGCTTGTCCAAATAAAGAAAGCTTGCAGGGAAAATCAATTTAAATGTCTTTTTTTTTTCTTTATAAATGTCAGTTTTGCTGCAGCAGGTGCTATACACGGTACAGATCTACCACGTTACAGGCAGACTAAGGGGACCCCCTAGGCATTATATTTAAAGGATTTTTTTATTTTTATTGTTTCACTTTAAGCAGCATTAAAAAACAATATTTTTTAAAAGTTTTTTTTTGCATTGATACATGTCTCCCAAGGCAGTACCTGGGCCCCCATACCCTTTTTATGGCCAATAACTTGCATATAAGCCTTCAAAATGGGGACTTTTTAATTTTTCAAGTTTGGGTCCCATAAAAGTTGGGTCCTAAGTTCCTTAAGCGCTAAAGCTGGCAGTCGGGTGTGTGGATACAGAAGCTGTGGGGGTATATATTTGACTGTAAACCAGTGCAGCTGCCAACCACTGGAAAATGGATGATACAACACAAAAGGCAGCGCTCTATGGGTACAACAAAAAGTACATGTAGACCGATGGTAAGGTAAATGTTAGTTTATTACACACAACGGTGAATAGCCACTGCAAAAGTTTGTAAAAAAAAACAAAAACTGTAAAATACTGAGAAAGATGCAGCAGTCAATCATAAAAGCATAAATGCATGTAAATGGAAAGTGTTAAAAAATTATAATAAAAAGCAAAATGGTACCACACTGGCATCTGGGTAAAAAGGGGTTAACGTCACCTGGGTGGCTTGCTGGTAGTGCATGGAGAATGGACAATGGACGACCTGAACCACATTCACAGCGAGGGTAACCCGACAGGAAAGGAGTGATTGACAGCTCACTGTCTTCACACTGGAAGTCAAGCTGCGATGATGTCCAAGGTGGACGACTAGGGTACGAACTACTCCTTCATTTTTAGACTGGATATGTGAATCAAACACAATTCAGAGAAAGGCTTAGTTACTATTTTGATGTGACAGGATACTGTATATTAGCTTGAAAGTGGTAAGAACTCATTAGGTTAAAATATATCTATACGATTCCACCAAGTCTAATATGGCAATCTTTCTGCATTTTTATGTTGATCTTTATACCTCCAAAATACAATACGCTCCAGCTGAGCTTTTGGGATATCTACAGCAAGAGAGCCTTCCCTCCCTTATCTTAGATGACAGGATTTATGTGAATGGCCCCATCCAGGCGGAACTAGAGCATTGGGTCACTTTACTAAAAATAAGACACCAGGTATGGATGGGTTGCCTATGGAGTGCTATTTAACCCATAAAGAGGAGGTGCTTCCCGCTTGCTTTCACTGTACAAATATATCCTGAAGGAATGCACACTTCCAAAGTCTATAAAAGATCGCCTTTTTTGTACTAATCCCCAAACCACATAAAGACCCTAACTTGCGAGTCCTCTCATCCTATAGGGGGTGGGGATGGCCACGGCTCCAAGTCTGAATGGACACAGGGAGCTGCGGCTTGGATCAGGTGCCCCATAGCAAACTACTTGCTGTAGGGGCACTGAACAGGAGGGAGGGGCCAGGAACCCCGAAGAGGGACCCAAGAAGAGGAGGATCTGGGCCACTCTGTGCAAAGCCAGTGCACAGACCAGGTAAGTCTAACATGTTTATTATTTTTAACAAAAAAAACCCAAGACTTTAGTATCACTTTAGGGTGAAACGTGTCAGATATTTGTTGCCTGTGGACCCGTGGCAATTCTTTCTCACTTAACCGCATCCTGGATGTCTGTAGTCCATAGAGTTCAATATTGAGCTGACCCACCCTTTGCAGCTTCTGGAAAGGCTGTCTACAAGGATTAGGAGTGTGTCTATGGGAATGTTTGACCATTCTTTCTGAAGAATGTGAGGTCAGTCACTGATGTGAACAAAGAAGGCCTGGCTCACAATCTCCAATCTAATTTATCCCAAAGGTGTTCTATCGGTTGAGATCAGGACTCTGTGCAGGCCAGTCAATTTCCTTCACCCCAAACTCACTGGGAACTATAGGGAACTAAAGAGACACGCTTGGGACCTAAATAGCAGACACCCTGGTGGACCAGCGTTATAGAACACTACAGATATACGCATTACCCTTGATGGGGTGATGGGATTCGTGAACTGGAGGAAATCAAAATAAAAAGTCTGATCGCTTCAAACATTCAACAGTAATGTTGCAAGGGCTCATCTTTCCTGTACCTATGTGGATGTCTGCTGCTGGGGATTCCTAGAAAGACCTCCGTGGAGAGGGGGAAGACTACGGCACCCACCCGAAGGGCTATCCATCATAAAGGGACACTGCTGCTGGATTTCAGTTAATACGCCTGTTACCCCTGCAGGGGTTAGGCACTCCGGTGACTGCGGGCACAAGTGGGAGTTGCGGAGGAAGGCGGGGAGCACTGAAGAATTATTACATTATCATTATCTTTTATTTTATGCATGGATATTTCTCACGGACTATATATATAATTTTTTCTCAGTATATAGTCATATACACACGCACATCCAGTTGGATTTTTTTATCACTATTTTTACTACTCAATAATTTTTTCTATTTTATTTATTTTTTACACATTAATTCTTGTTATTCACTAGCTTAAAGCGTTCTCTTTGGACTCACATGGGGATACTGTTTATCTATTAAATTAGCCCCTTTAGCTATTTAGCATGTCACTTGAGATTATTATCTGACGTTGGGATTATTACTGTTATTTATTGTTCATGAATTTTTATCTTTTCAGATTTACTTTTTAGCACTTTGCACTTTATTCAGAATATTATCTGACGTTGGGATTATCACTGTTATTTATTGTTCATGAATTTTTATTTTTTCAGATTTACTTTTTAGCACTTTGCACTTTATTGTGAGTTGTTTAGATTCATAACACAGAGGTTACTTTTTTCATTTTCATATATATTTATTATTTATTTATTATTTTTATCACTTTTGAACAGCACCAATTTACCTGAAATAGATCTTCTCTCACTCATCCATGTCTTTATGGACCTGGCTTTGTGCACTAGTCCAAATCATTTGGTGGTGGTGGTGGTGGGGGGGTTTTGATGTGGGGTTGGGCTTGGCACCTTGGTACTGGAGAAGGGAACTCTTAAGGCTTTACCCTGCCAAGACATTTTGGACAATTTGATGCTCCCAACTTTGTGGGAAAAGTTTGGGGATGGCCCCTTCCTGTTCCAACATGACTGCACACTAGAAACAGAGCCCAGGGGCCGTGCGTCTGGGTCTCGTTCACATCCCAGCCACGTCCCACTGTTTTCTGTCTTTATTACATAACTTGTTCATCAGTGTTTCATGTTATATTTCATTATGTTCATTTATATTTATAGCTCATATATTTTCTTTTTAGTTTTGGATAGAGAAGGGAACTTTAAAAACTTTAATTTTTGGGGTGGAGGAACTTGACTGGCCTGACCAGAGTCCTGACCTCAACCCGATAGAATACCTTTAGGATGAATTAAGACTGGGATGCCATTAACGTTCATGTGGGTGTAAAAGCAGGTGTCAATACTTTTGGTAATATAGTGTATGTTCTCATGTGGTGACACATGAGGATTATACTGGATATAAGATGCAACCATTTTAATATATAATATTGGATATCTATTATGCAAGATATATTATCATTGAGCTACCTAATTATTATTATTATTATTATTATTATTATTATTATTATTATTATTATGATTGTTTGCTTTTTAGTCATGCAGAATGGCATTTACTGGTTTTAGAAACTAACCTAAGCTATTCTGAACTGTGGCAATTGTGTACATGAAGTGTATTACTAAGTGTAACACTAAGTTGTCTTAGCCCCTTAGTGAAGGATGACCCTATTCAGATACAAAGACATGATGCATGTGTATAGAATTTAAGTAATTTTCCAAAATACAGCAGTAAATAGGGGCGTTATTATGTTTTGAAAATCTCAACTTATTTGCCAAAATGGGCCCACACATTTTTTGCAATTTTAACATCTCTTGTTTGTTGTTTAATGAATGTTGGTTTTGGTATTTTGATGTGGACTCTGCATGTTTAGATGTAAATGCCTTGACGAATATACAGTCAATAAAGATTTTTTCATATTTAAGTATAGATCATGCTCCACTATTTGAAATTTCTTTTTATGTATTGTTTTGCAAAAGAATTTGGTTAAGAAAAATGTGTTGTTTCCCTGAAATATATTGTTGATCAAACAAGAAGGTGGGCACCTGTCTTGATATCTCTAATTATGTTTGAAGTCCAGTCTGTGTGACAACCATGGGTGCCTTCAAAGATACAGTGGAGAGGTGAGTGCAGCCATTATGGGACGGTTTTGTGTAGTTTTGTGTAATTCACAAAACTACCAGGTGAAAATAAAGGTGACAAAAGAATTATAAATGAAAAGCAATATGGCCACTTCAAACGATCTTGATCCACTCTGTGAAGACATGTGATCCACCACCGAAAGATAGAAGGGGTAACTCCTTACCAGAAAACCATGATCCCCCACCACAGAGGATCATAGCAAGCAAAAACAGCTGTAACTTGAAATAGGCATCAATACTGGTCTGCTAGATCTTCGGATCATCACATGGTTGGAACCGAATCAAATGGGAAGTGGACCGTGTAACAAAGATAAAAACTCTAATAGTGTAAAACCTTATGAGTTTACATAGACGTTTCAAAAGATAAGCCTTGAGTCCGGTCAGGCGGCCGCACAGACTCAGACAGACCCTCATAAGGTTTTACACTATCTGAGTTTTTATCTTTGTTACCCCTTCTATCTTTCGGTGGTGGATCACATTTCTTCACAGAGTGGATCAAGATCGTCTTATGTTCTGTTTAAGCACAGGTGATTATTATTAGACGCTGCCACTCATAGAGACTATATTTATAGCATTTATTTTGTATATGCGAATTAGCCTATTTATCATATATGGTTCACATATTCACCAACTTCACTTTATTTATTTAATTTTATTTTCTAGCGCGACTCTCGTGTTTCTACATTTTAGTAATATATGGGTGTCATATAGGTAATTAGAGTTGCTGCTTTTCACTCTTATCATTTGTTTGGGTTTACTACACATTTTTCAATCTTTTATATATGATTGTTTATTCACATGATTTAGCGCATTTTTTTTTCCATTTTTTAATATGGCCACTTCATCTAAGGAATGGTAAAATGCAATATATTCAATTTTTGTTTGGGGGCTTGTATACACTTTAACTACATATCACAGTGGCTGTTATGAGGTTCAATATGAATACAGTATTACTACACACTTTTATAAAATAATCAATGTATATTGGGCTGGTCTGAAGGATAACAAACCGACTCCAAGGGTTCATATGAAAGTGTTCTGTAAAAGTTGAAATGATTGTGTGGTTTCAATTCCAAATAAAAAGTAAGTCATCAATAAAAATGAGGTTCAGGTTTCGGGTGAATGTGTTAATGATGTAAACAAAGTGTTTCTTTCTCATAGCAGTACTAAGTATTTAGATGAAGAATTTGTCTCAGAATGTAAAGTGTGCGTGAGAACAAAAACAGATTTGAGAATGTGTTTTAGCTGTTTTATAGATATTATTGAACCAGGCAAGGAAAATATCTAATGGCTCTAAGGAAGGGTGTTTAGGAGAATTTGTAGTCTGATTCTCATGTAGAGGGATATAAAGAAAGAGGTCTGTCAATTCTTTGAGGTACACTGGTGAATGGATAGCCAATGTGTTGAGATAGATTGGCTATAACTAAATTACTTACGAAAAATTATGAGATAAAGCAAGGCGCCTTTCACACTGGTCTGTCCCCTGCTAATCAGATGGTGGATGAGCCATCTATGTCCACTCAGGATAGAGCCTGCTCTGCTCTATGGGCGGCCGGGAGTAAACGCACTCCGCTGATCTGATCTATCTAGATGGAGAAGGATTAATCCCCTTCTGTTTTTTTTTTTAGCAGACCAGATCGGATTGGAGGTAAGTTGATTTTAACAGACACCCACCGGTCCATAGGAAAAATTGACAGATGGACCTGATCAGATCCTCTGTGTAAAAGGGGCCTTCTTGACCTTTGAGCAAACTATACGAACAAAAATACTTACATATTCTAATCATGAACTTTAAAACAAGCCCTCATTTATCTCCGGAGATTATAGGCATTGTAAATTATTTTGAAATCGTTGAAATCATTTTTAATACATTTATAACAGAGGCACCGAAATCTTATTTTTTTCTTATTCATTTTTATAGAGAGCAGATTCTTAGCAACCTGCCAGCCCACAGCAAGTGTTTGTAAGCTTCTAGAAATCCACTGAAAACGAATTTACATTGCAATCAGCTAGAGAACTGATTTAAAATGTTTTTTGTTTGTTAACCACTTGCCGACCGCCGCACGACTATATACGTCGACAGAGCGGCACGGGCAGGCAAAAGGACGTGTATGTACGTCCTTGCCTGCCCGCGGGTGGGGGGTCCGATCGGACCCCCCCCGGTGCCTGCGGCGGTCGGCAAATCTCCCCCGGCGATCGGAGGTGAGGGGGAGGCCATCCATTCGTGGCCCCCCCCTCGCGATCGCTCTCAGCCAATGGGATCATTTCCCTGCCTCTGTATTGTACACAGAGGCAGAGGAAATGATGTCATCTCTCCTCGGCTCGGTATTTTCCGTTCCGGGCCGAGGAGAGAAGACTGAAATGTGAGTGCACAACACACTACACACACAGTAGAACATGCCAGGCACACTAAACACCCCGATCCCCCCCCCGATCGCCCCCCGATCCCCCCCCAATCACCCCCCCCTGTCACAAACTGACACCAAGCAGGTTTTTTTTTTTTTTTTTTTTTTTTTTCTGATTACTGTATTGGTGTCAGTTTGTGACAGTTACAGTGTCAGGGCAGTGAGTGTTAGGCCCCCTTTAGGTCTAGGATACCCCCCTAACCCCCCCTAATAAAGTTTTAACCCCTTGATCACCCCCTGTCACCAGTGTCGCTAAGCGATCATTTTTCTGATCGCTGTATTAGTGTCGCTGGTGATGCTAGTTAGTGAGGTAAATATTTAGGTTCGCCGTCAGCGTTTTATAGCGACAGGGACCCCCATATACTATCTAATAAATGTTTTAACCCCTTGATTGCCCCCTAGTTAACCCTTTCACCACTGATCACCGTATAACCGTTACGGGTGACGCTGGTTAGTTTGTTTATTTTTTATAGTGTCAGGGCACCCGCCGTTTATTACCGAATAAAGATTTAGCCCCCTGATCGCCCGGCGGTGATATGCGTCGCCCCAGGCAGCGTCAGATAAGCGCCAGTACCGCTAACACCCACGCACGCAGCATACGCCTCCCTTAGTGGTATAGTATCTGTACAGATCAATATCTGATCCGATCAGATCTATACTAGCGTCCCCAGCAGTTTAGGGTTCCCAAAAACACAGTGTTAGCGGGATCAGCCCAGATACCTGCTAGCACCTGCGTTTTGCCCCTCCGCCCAGCTCGGCCCAGCCCACCCAAGTGCAGTATCGATCGATCACGGTCACTTACAAAACACTAAACGCATAACTGCAGCGTTCGCAGAGTCAGGCCTGATCCCTGCGATCGCTAACAGTTTTTTTGGTAGCATTTTGGTGAAATGGCAAGCACCAGCCCCAGGCAGCGTCAGGTTAGTGCCAGTACCGCTAACACCCACGCACGCACCGTACACCTCCCTTAGTGGTATAGTATCTGAACGCATCAATATCTGATCCGATCAGATCTATACTAGCGTCCCCAGCAGTTTAGGGTTCCCAAAAAGGCAGTGTTAGCGGGATCAACCCAGATACCTGCTAGCAACTGCGTTTTACCCCTCCGCCCGGCCCAGCCCAGCCCACCCAAGTGCAGTATCGATCGATCACTGTCACTTACAAAACACTAAACGCATAACTGCAGCGTTCGCAGAGTCAGGCCTGATCCCTGCGATCGCTAACAGTTTTTTTTGTAGCGTTTTGGTGAACTGGCAAGCACCAGCCCCAGGCAGCGTCAGGTTAGTGCCAGTAGCGCTAACACCCACGCACGCACTGTACACCTCCCTTAGTGGTATAGTATCTGAACTGATCAATATCTGATCCGATCAGATCTATACTGGCGTCCCCAGCAGTTTAGGGTTCCCAAAAACGCAGTGTTAGCGGGATCAGCCCAGATACCTGCTAGCACCTGCGTTTTGCCCCTCCGCCCGGCCCAGCCCAGCCCACCCAAGTGCAGTATCGATCGATCACTGTCACTTACAAAACACTAAATGCATAACTGCAGCGTTCGCAGAGTCAGGCCTGATCCCTGCGATCGTTAACAGTTTTTTTGGTAGCGTTTTGGTGAACTGGCAAGCGCCAGCGGCCTAGTACACCCCGGTCGTAGTCAAACCAGCACTGCAGTAACACTTGGTGACGTGGCGAGTCCCATAAGTGCAGTTCAAGCTGGTGAGGTGGCAAGCACAAGTAGTGTCCCGCTGCCACCAAGAAGACAAACACAGGCCCGTCATGCCCATAGTTCCCTTCCTGGTGCATTCGCCAATCCTAATTGGGAACCCACCACTTCTGCAGCGCCCGTACTTCCCCCATTCACATCCCCAACCAAATGCAGTCGGCTGCATGAGAGGCATTTTTATGTACTCCCGAGTACCCCTACCCAACGAACCCCCCAAAAAAGATGTTGTGTCTGCAGCAAGCGCGGATATAGGCGTGACACCCGCTATTATTGTCCCTCCTGTCAAGACAATCCTGGTCTTTGCATTGGTGAATGTTTTGAACGCTACCATCCACTAGTTGAGTATTAGCGTAGGGTACAGCATTGCACAGACTAGGCACACTTTCACAGGGTCTCCCAAGATGCCATCGCATTTTGAGAGACCCGAACCTGGAACCGGTTACAGTTATAAAAGTTACAGTTACAAAAAAAGTGTAAAAAAAAAAAAAAAAAAAAAACACAAACAAAAATATAAAATAAAAAATAATAGTTGTCGTTTTATTGTTCTCTCTCTCTTTATTCTCTCTCTATTGTTCTGCTCTTTTTTACTGTATTCTATTCTGCAATGTTTTATTGTTATTATGTTTTATCATGTTTGTTTTTCAGGTATGTAATTATTTATACTTTACCGTTTACTGTGCTTTATTGTTAACCATTTTTTTGTCTTCAGGTACAGCATTCACGACTTTGAGTGGTTATACCAGAATGATGCTTGCAGGTTTAGGTATCATCTTGGTATCATTCTTTTCAGCCAGCGGTCGGCTTTCATGTAGAAGCAATCCTAGCGGCTAATTAGCCTCTAGACTGCTTTTACAAGCAGTGGGAGGGAATGCCCCCCCCCCACCGTCTTCCGTGTTTTTCTCTGGCTCTCCTGTCTCAACAGGGAACCTGAGAATGCAGCCGGTGATTCAGCCAGCTGACCATAGAGCTGATCAGAGACCAGAGTGGCTCCAAACATCTCTATGGCCTAAGAAACCGGAAGCTACGAGCATTTTATGACTTAGATTTCGCCGGATGTAAATAGCGCCATTGGGAAATTGGGAAAGCATTTTATCATACCTATCTTGGTGTGGTCAGATGCTTTGAGGGCAGAGGAGAAATCTAGGGTCTAATAGACCCCAATTTTTTCAAAAAAGAGTACCTGTCACTACCTATTGCTATCATAGGGGATATTTACATTCCCTGAGATAACAATAAAAATGATTAAAAAAAAAAAAAAATGAAAGGAACAGTTTTAAAATAAGATAAAAAAGCAAAAAAATAATAAAGAAAAAAAAAAAAAAAAAAAAAAGCACCCCTGTCCCCCCTGCTCTCGCGCTAAGGCGAACGCAAGCGTCGGTCTGGCATCAAATGTAAACAGCAATTGCACCATGCATGTGAGGTATCACCGCGACGGTCAGATCGAGGGCAGTAATTTTAGCAGTAGACCTCCTCTGTAAATCTAAAGTGGTAACCTGTAAAGGCTTTTAAAGGCTTTTAAAAATGTATTTATTTTGTTGTTGTAAAGCATGTCATGTTTGGTATCCATGTACTCGGCCTAAGATCATCTTTTTTATTTCATCAAACATTTGGGCAATATAGTGTGTTTTAGTGCATTAAAATGTAAAAAAGTGTGTTTTTTCCCCAAAAAATGCGTTTGAAAAATCGCTGCGCAAATACTGTGTGAAAAAAAAAAATTAAACACCCACCATTTTAATCTGTAGGGCATTTGCTTTAAAAAAATATATAATGTGTGGGGGTTCAAAGTAATTTTCTTGCAAAAAAAAATAATTTTTTCATGTAATCAAAAAGTGTCAGAAAGGGCTTTGTCTTCAAGTGGTTAGAAGAGTGGATGATGTGTGACATAAGCTTCTAAATGTTGTGCATAAAATGCCAGGACAGTTCAAACCCCCCCCAAATGACCCCATTTTGGAAAGTAGACACCCCAAGCTATTTGCTGAGAGGCATGTCGAGTCCATGGAATATTTTATATTGTGACACAAGTTGCGGGAAAGAGACAAATTATTATTATTTTTTTTTTTTTTTTTGCACAAAGTTGTCACTAAATGATATATTGCTCAAACATGCAATGGGAATATGTGAAATTACACCCCAAAATACATTCTGTTGCTTCTCCTGAGTACGGGGATACCACATGTGTGAGACTTTTTGGGAGCCTAGCCACGTATGGGACCCCGAAAACCAAGCACCGCCTTCAGGCTTTCTAAGGGCGTAAATTTTTGATTTCACTCTTCACTGCCTATCACAGTCTCGGAGGCCATGGAATGCCCAGGTGGCACAAACCCCCCCCAAATGACCCCATTTTGGAAAGTAGACACCCCAAGCTATTTGCTGAGAGGTATAGTGAGTATTTTGCAGACCTCACTTTTTGTCACAAAGTTTTGAAAATTAAAAAAAGAAAAAAAAAATTTTTTTTTTGTCTTTCTTCATTTTCAAAAACAAATGAGAGCTGCAAAATACTCACCATGCCTCTCAGCAAATAGCTTGGGGTGTCTACTTTCCAAAATGGGGTCATTTGGGGGGGGGTTTGTGCCACCTGGGCATTCCATGGCCTCCGAAACTGTGATAGGCAGTGAAGAGTGAAATCAAAAATGTACACCCTTAGAAATCCTGAAGGCGGTGATTGGTTTTCGGGGTCCCGTACGCGGCTAGGCTCCTAAAAAGTCCCACACATGTGGTATCCCCGTACTCAAGA
This sequence comes from Aquarana catesbeiana, assembly GCF_042186555.1. NCBI lineage: Eukaryota > Metazoa > Chordata > Amphibia > Anura > Ranidae > Aquarana > Aquarana catesbeiana. Next base: position 381,302,143 of record NC_133326.1, on the reverse strand, counting down.
GAAGCAGCAGAATGTATTTTGGGGTGCAATTCCACATATGCCCATGACCTGTGTGAGCAATATATCATTTAGTGACAACTTTGTGCAAAAAAAAAAAAAAAATAAATAAATTGTCACTTTCCCGCAACTTGTGTCAAAATATAAAATATTCCATGGACTCAACATGCCTCTCAGCAAATAGCTTGGGGTGTCTACTTTCCAAAATGGGGTCATTTGGGGGGGGTTTGTGCCATCTGGGCATTTTATGGCCTTCAAAACTGTGATAGGTAGTGAGGAGTAAAATCAAAAATGTACGCCCTTAGAAATCCTGAAGGCAGTGATTGGTTTTCGGGGCCCCGTATGCGGCTAGGCTCCCAAAAAGTCCCACACATGTGGTATCCCCATACTCAGGAGAAGCAGCTAAATGTATTTTGGGGTGCAATTCCACATATGCCCATGGCCTGTGTGAGCAATATATCATTTAGTGACAACTTTTTGTAATTTTTTTTTTTTTTTTTTTTTTTTTTCATTATTCAATCACTTGGGACAAAAAAAATGAATATTCAATGGGCTCAACATGCCTCTCAGCAATTTCCTTGGGGTGTCTACTTTCCAAAATGGGGTCATTTGTGGGGGTTTTGTACTGCCCTGTCATTTTAGCACCTCAAGAAATGACATAGGCAGTCATAAATTAAAGACTGTGTAAATTCCAGAAAATGTACCCTAGTTTGTAGGCGCTATAACTTTTGCGCAAACCAATAAATATACACTTATTGACATTTTTTTTACCAAAGACATGTGGCCAAATACATTTTGGCCTAAATGTATGACTAAAATTGAGTTTATTGGATTTTTTTTAGAACAAAAAGTAGAAAATATCATTTTTTTTCAAAATTTTCGGTCTTTTTCCGTGTATAGCGCAAAAAATAAAAACGGCAGAGGTGATCAAATACCATCAAAAGAAAGCTCTATTTGTGGGAAGAAAAGGACGCAAATTTCGTTTGGTTACAGCATTGCATGACCGCGCAATTAGCAGTTAAAGCGACGCAGTGCCAAATTGTAAAAAGTGCTCTGGTCAGGAAGGGGGTAAATCCTTCCGGGGCTGAAGTGGTTAAAAATATGTAAATAATGTATTTTCCATAGTGGACACAGGTATATTTTAAGTACTTAGAAAAAAGTGAAGAAACTGCGCTATAAAGAATAATAAAAAATATATGAAAATACAAAAATATTTTCACAACTTTGTCGGCAGCTGCAATTCTCCTGTATAACACCAACACAGTAAAAGTAAATAGAGTAGAAGAAAAATAGAATTGCGCTAAACCTTTGAAATCATAAATAATAATTGATTATATAGATTCTAAATCAATAAAAAGTCCACCAGTGCACAAAAAATATATAAACTAATAAAGTCCATAATAATTGATTAAACAGATTCTAAATCAATTAAAGACTCAGTTCTCAAAAAAATATTAAATGAATGAAATCCATCCATGTGTGCGATGGTGTCTCCAAACGCTGTTAGAAAAGATTTTTCTGTGCTGAATCCACCACCATTTAGAAGAAATCACTTCTTACCAGAGGACCGTGATCCCCCGTTCCCACCTTTTTTATTGTGCTGACTCCGATTAGTTATTTCTATTTGCATTTCTAGATTATACATTTGTTGTTCAAATGTTATGGCCCCTTTTTTAAAACTGGATTTCCCTCAGGAAAACTTTCTTGGGATTTTTCATCACCAAAGTGATTCCATGTTACTGTGGGTTAAATGTCATCACTAAAAGTTGTACCAAATATGTACCCTCACACCTCTCTGAAATACTATAGCAATCATAACAGGTGTTGGCTGAATAATATCCACTTTAGGCTATCTAGTGGGTATACATAAACTGCATGAATGGTGAACATTTTCTCTTAAAGAAGACGTGCCTGTGCTTGGTGATACACAGGCTTGTTTACCCATGTCCATGCAATTGGAAAGGATGCTTGAGGTCATAAACCGAATTTTCATATGAATGTGGAAAAACTGGAGAGAAAATTGCACAACAGGAGATATCAGTCAACTCAAAGGATTAAAATATAACTGTATTTCTGTTTTGTCCCACTGAATCACCCCAATAAGATTTGCCTGCATGTTATTATCATTCTATTGAGTCTAGATAGGCAGTTGAGGAGAAGTGTATTGCCTGTATACTATACCATATGTTCATTTATCTAAATTTAGTTCTAAGAAGGGTCTACAGGAAGGTGTAAATCTCATTTTTTTAATAAATTATCTAAATTTAAAATGGAAACTACATGATCAGTGAAACGTTCATCTACCACTGCGTAAATTAAATTACTTGTATTCCTAGAAACTATTTTCAAAACTTCCTCTTTTTGCGTGGTTAGGTTTTAGTTAGTAAAAAAAGTAATTATCTGATATATAGAGGCAAACAGTCAGCAAATAATGCGCGCATGTATGTCACTTCCTTGCTTTGTAACTGTATATAACTCAGTTAAAGATGAACCTGAAACCAGGTCAACAGATATTCAAATCTGAGATTCTTCACCAGGCAATACCAGCACCATTAGTGGACCATGAACAATTCACTGGTGACCCTTTGCATTGTCTTCAGCCTCTTTTATCTCACCTCAGCCAAATTAATGCAATACCGACAGATTTTTGATCACTTAGAAAACCTGAGAAACACGTTTAGAGAGGTAAGAGCTTCAATGTTTGAAATGATGTAAAGATTTAATACAATTTTTTAAAATTTGTTTAAAAATGTAGCTTTCTTCATAACAATTAATGCTGCTTTTTGAGATTAAAACCATTTTTTGTTTGAGGTATATTAGTATTGTAATGTATAATTACTGTCTACTTATTTCTACAGATGGACTGCAATTCTACATTAGTACCTATACTTGGAGAAACAAAGGTACAAACTAAATTGTTTAACCTTTCTGGACATTGATATCTTTATATTAGAGGTGCTGTCTGAAAAAATAGTGTATATATATATATATATATTGCAATATGTATTGACAGTGACTGTCATTGACATGACAGTGAAAGGAAGAGGAAGGTGTTAATTAGGTATGTTTAATGATTTCAACAGCTTCCAGTTTTATGGCTCAATTCAGCAAGAATGCCTCTTTAATAATTATCAATGTTTGCTGTATAGTTGAGTAAAAGTATATCAAACGCCAAAATATTCTTTCTAAGCTTTAAATAGAATCTGGAAGGTTTAGAAACCCCTGTCATATTTATTGCGGTCTTTGTCTCGACTGGGAAGATTTACTATATCTCTGTGTCCTCGTGACCCTTGTCACTGGGACTGAAAGTGCATAAAATTCCAAAATTAAGGCTGTCTCAAGAACATGAATAAATCAGAAATTTTCCAAAAGGGAAACTGTTTATGGTGACCATAGAGGTGATTTCCCTAATTTTAAAGAGATATTGTCACGCATCCTATTGTCTCTATGGGACATGAATTGAAGGGAATTTTCCCCAGTGGGACAAAGTTTGCAAATTAGTTCAAGTAATTTAAGAAAGAAGCCCCTCTAATGGAGATACTTATGGACCATATTCCTAAATACAGCCAAGTACAAATAATCATGTGATCGCATAAATATATCTATTTTTATTTAATTGTATCTAAAAATACAGAAGTATAATGTATCAACATCAGACAATACACACATTTAAAGTCATCTCATTAGTCTAGACAATAGTCTCTTAGCCCTACCCATGAGCTGTGTTAACAACCGAGTGTGTATGTGTGAACTAATACTATCCACAGAATGATTATAATGACATAATTGGGGATTCATAGGTGATCATCATATCCCATTATTAAAGAGTATTTAAACCCAACATTTCATAATCCACATTGTGGTCAGTTCTCTAGCTGTTCTGGGAACCCAGCCTGCTCTCCTCCAATTATCATATTTGTCCCCCCCCCTGCACAACCATTCACTGGGAGGATCAGTGTGCTGCTGCTCTTTCTCCCACCAACTCTAATGCAGCTGAGAACAGAGGGAACAGAGGTAATGCTATTTTTTTTTACCTTTCATTTCTATTTTAAACTGAACAGATTGTTTTACAAGATAATCATTCACAATCACTTTAAGACAAATGCCATCTTGCTACAAGTTGACCTTGTAAATTAGTAGCTAGATAAATGTCTAATAAACATATGCCTTGCTTCTTGTGAGATGGCTCAGCATCCAAGCTGTAATTTAAAGGGGATACCTGCCAAGCATGCAACAACATTTATATAACTGATGGACAAAGCAGCCAATTTTGCAGTGGTCATTGTTTTATTATACCTCTTGGGGATCCTTTTTGTCATCTCCAGGCAGATGAATGGCATTAATGCTTCAAGCTTCCGAGTCTGCGATAGGTGTTTGATTAGAGCCTGTCCTGAACCACTTTTGGAGCTAACTTCTGTAGTCCAGAGGGTTCATGTAAGTTTAAGGCTATTTGATCGGTGGACTTTGTGTGCTTTCTTGAAGGAGCACATCTTGGCTCAATATCATGTGGATATTGCATTCACCTCGGTGGGCCCTTACAACATTCATTATCCCATCCTTATATTCCAAGTGATGAACCCCCTTTAAATTACAACTTGTTTCCTTCTCACAAGGAAAGTGACATGTGTTTACAGACATTTATTTGCTGGCCACTGATTTACAATGCCTTCTTGCAGCAACTACCTGCGGCATTTGTCTTAACTATGGGATATGATCATCACCTATGGATCTGTTGTGACTTCTTCATATTCATATTCAAATAAACGTTAAACTACAACCTTTCCTTTAAAAGTCACCTTTTCCTTATACTGGGGTATTAGTCATTGGACAAAGATCATTGTGTGAAGATTAGATTTGGTGATATTAAATATAGGGAGCTACATATGCATGTTCTGCAGGTAAAGATTTTAGATTATTTGAAATGTGTGTATTGTCTGATGTCAATGTGTTACATGTATGTGTTTTGGCTATAATTAAATAAAATAAAGATATATTTTTGGAATCACGTGATTATTTGTTTTAAGCTGTTTTTTGAAAGCCTGTTCATAAGTATTTACAAAGGGGTTTATTGCTTAAATTAGTTTGACTTTGGGAGCTTTTTTATGAATAGGTATGATATTTGTTTAAATATGAATGTAATTCGTTATATGTATTAGATGGATGTCATGAAACAGGTGTTATAGATAATATACTTTATTTGTTCAACACAAAAAAACACCAATAATATTGTTTTAATTATTGTAACCTTCTTTCCCAAAGAATGTGTCAACTGCTGAAATCTGCTGCAGAGCCAGAAAATCCCTGGAGAAAGTTTGCCCACATGGGCAAAAACACTTGCATAAACTTGAGCATTTACTAGATTTTGTTAAAGAACATGAAAAGCCGACCAACCAAACTGTAAGCACTGCCAATTTATAGTTTACTATACAGTATTTCAAAAAATGTATTCAGGTCTGAAAAGCCAGAACAACTTGAATGAATCGATTCTGTTAAGCCTTAGAAGTCATTCATTTTTTCTCTCCATCCTGCTTTAGCTGCAACCAATTCTTGTGCCTGAGATTCAGGATAACTATTATACACATGCCTGATTGTACTCATATCATTGACATATACAACTGTAAGTCAACAGTTGCTGCAGAACCTACAAACCTTAAAGCGGAACTCCATGAAATTGTTCTTTCTCCCATGTAGTGGGGCAGCCCCACTGCATGGGTTAAATGCTTGTTTTGTCTAGGGGTGCTCTGAAAGGCTGTACTTACCCAATCTTTCAAACCCCTGGAAAACCGATCTCCCCCACATCCATCAGTGGACAGTTTCTGTCTTCCTCACGTTCAGAGCCAGTCTATGGGTGTGATGACATCCGGAGCAGTCCATTCACAAGATCGCTAGTGTGCAGGGGGGCAGGAGTGGCAGGGTCCGGTCTTGCACTCGGAGGCGGATTAGGTAAGTATATCTCCGCTCTGCAATCCCCTACACAAAAACAAACAGTTAACTCATGCAGTGCGGGCACAGCCCCACTGCATGGGAAAATAAAGCATTTTCCCGGAGTTATTCTTTAAAGTGTTTGTAAACCCTAACAATGCCATTGAAGTATCTATCTATCTATCTATCTATCTATCTATCTATCTATCTATATATATATATATATATATATATATATATATATATATATATATAGATAGATAGATATAATGTATATATCTATCTATATATATATATATATATATATATATAGATATAATGTATATATCTATGTAAAAAATTGGGAGCTTTCCTGTGTCCTGTGCAGACTCCCTATTCTATTTAAAGGAATCTTCCCAGTTTTTATCATGCACTACAGAACAAATAAAGACAGACATAGATTATACAATTTTCTTTCCTGCAACCACAAATTGTGTTATCCTGGCGGGGGGCACCAGGAACCGTACCTGCGAGGAGAACACAGTGATTGTAGCTAGCATACAATCAGGGCCATCTTTAATATTGATTGGACCCTGGGCAAAAATTTTCTTGGCCCCCCCCCTATGCAATTTCACTCTCCACCTGCTCTGAGACATACAATAAATAGCAGCTAGACTTAAAATCAGTTTACTGTATCAGATCAGGCAGCAATTGCAATTGGTTGCCAGCAGTTACAGCATATCATTACTGCTTACTGACTGGTTGCTAGAGGTTACAGCACACATTACGGCTCACTGATTAGTTGCTAGAGGTTACAGCAAATGATTTCTGCTTGTTAATTGGTTGCTAGAGATTACTGTACAGGAATACTGCTCACTGATTGGTTGCTAGTGGTTACAGCACATCATCTCCTCACTGCAGGGGGGCATGATATACATATGAATGCCGCCTTTATTTACATATCAATGCCGCCGGCTGTCAGCTATTCACTTATGAATGCCGGTTATTTACATGTAAACACAGGGTCTGTAGGTGAGTCATCTGTACACAACAATAGGGCAGAGTTGGGCAGCATTAGTACCAGCACTTCACACTGAGATATCGGGGCACAGCACAGAACTAAAACTTCAAGGGACAAGAGAATTTAAACTGGGATAGTTGGCAAGTATGAGGCAGCTGCTTTGGGCCCCACAACAATGACAGGGCTCAGGTCAGCTGCCCCTTTTGCCCTGCCTTAAAGACAACCCTGCATACAATCAGCCTGCCCATACATGGTTTGAATCTGGGCCAGTCCCTGCTGAACCAGCTGAGATTTGAAATGTTTATGGTCGACTTTCAATAAGTTCCCATGCTGTAGGGATGAGGAGAATGGGAGAGGTTCAGTGGTTTAACAAGACAACTGGAGAGTGGAAATGAGGCGTTTAGTGAATTACTAGCAGATTAACACATCTATCTTCAAAAGTCAAAAGTTTAAAACAAGGAAAAAGTTTATTTTTTTGAAAATCTTGACCTTAAATAAATTTTAAAGTATAACTTATAGGTCCTTTCATCAAGATGATATAAAAAAAATTGCATTCCTATATATAGTGAAGAGCACCACATCCCAAACAGGTATACAAAAAAGGAAAGGCTTAGCTATAAAAATGACCAAGAAAAGGAGGGGACTTTTTAGGAGGAATATATATCCACTTGAGTTGATTAAAAAAATGACAGACATAAACTTTTCCTTAAAAACAATACATATACATACATATACAATACATATACATACATATCCACATGTATGTATACATATACAATACACATATACAGATACACATACACATACAATACATATATTTTGTACGTTTTAAAAACAATTCAGAGTTACGTCTAAGGCTACTTTCACACTGGGCTGTTGGGGGCTTCGGCGGTAAAGCGCCGCTATTTTTAGCAGCGCTTTACCATAGTTTTTGCTGCACTTTTCGACCGCAAGTGGGGCGCTTTTAACCCCCGCTAATGGCCAAAATAAGGGTTAAATGCACCCGCTAAGTGGCGCTGCAGTGGCACTTTGCCAGCTCTTTAGCGGTGTTGCCCATTGATTTCAGTGGGCTGGGGCGGTGTATACATTGCTCCTACAGCGCCTCAAAGATGCGGCTTGCATGACTTTTTTGGCATCCTGCCAACGCACTGCTCCAGCACTCAGGCTTTCACACTGGAGTGAGAGGAGAGGCTTTTTATAGGGGCTATGCAGGTGCTAATTTTAGCGCTATAGTGCCTGTAAAGCCCCTCAGTGTGAAAGCAGCCTAAAAATGCATTCCATATTGGCTCCACCAATTATCAGTAATTCTTGTTAGGCACATATATAAATTCCATTTGTTACATGTGTTTCATTTGTTGAAAAAAGGGATCACTGCAGTAGAGGGTGGTTGGAAAATTAAATCCGGGTGAGTTTCACAGGAAAAAACTGCTTCTTCAAGGATAAATTGTATCATCCACTTGTGGCTCTCAGTGCAGTTTTAAAAGAAAATCCCCTATGATACTGCAGGGGAAAAACAGGGGAAAATGAGCAGATATAGAATAAACTAATTCCTTAGATGCCTGAAGGAGAAATTAGTACATTTTGATATAAGGATCACTCCTCATTTGCTCCCAGTGGTTCAGGTTTAATGCTGCTCATACCCATAGAAGTGGTTCTCCCCCTCATCTTCCACTGAATAGTTGACTGTGTAAATTACATTCTTTACAAAATATAGCATATTTACTCTTTCCTTTACTATTCTGATATATGTCATGTGAGCCTCTGCTGGGCTTATTAGATATATGTAACACTTCATCTGGTGCCTGAGCTTTAGCTACTTATCTAGAATAAAAAAAATTTAAAAAAATTGTCATGGACACAAAAATGCTCCAGAAAAAGTCATGCATATCTCAGGAAGGTGAATAGTTTTTAATTTGGAGTGCCTTACTCTTTGCTTTAAAGGAAACCTGTACTGAGAAAATATGGATGTTGTCTTTTCTTACCCTTTCTACTAAAAAGCCTGGCTGTTATCTTGATCCAAAGACGTTGATACTTCATGAGTCAACAATCCAGAGCATCATGCATATCAATAATTCTGACTTAGCTCTCACTTCAATTGTTCCTGGACAGTAACCTAGAGAGTATTGAATTGTAGACAGCCAGTAAACACATGTTTTTTTTACAAGGAGGTCAGAAATAAGCAGCCCACACATTTCTCTCAGTACAAATTTATTTCAAATACTCTAATTAGTATTAGAGTAGTAGAGAAATGATTCTGATCTAATTAATACTTCTTCATTTATAATACTTCCTAATTTCTCCGGTAGTACACTGAATAAAGTACTGTACATCTAAATGCTCCTGTAGGACAGTCTAAATAAGTTCTAAATGCAGTTACTAGGTGATGCACAAGCCTCAAAAACTCTCTTTATTGCCCCTGATTGAGCAAAATTCTCCTCCATTGGTGTCCCTCATGCCCCCCTCCCAGACACTGCAGATCACAGAGGGAAGGTTTCGGCAAACGAGGCGGTGCTGCCAACCCAGAAAGCAGTGGGCAGAAATAGGTGTGGCCAGGCGCTGATTGACAAGCCACAAGCTTGTGAATTAGCAATGATAGTATTGCCCCATTAAATCTTCTTATTCCATGGAAGTGCAAGCAGGTACCGCCAACATGGGAGTGACAACGCTGTTCTGAATTCGGGAGCAGTGGAGCATCATTGCCCTGTTAAATATAATAATATTCTCTGGATATTCTGTAAGCTTATATTGATGAGAAAAGTTCAGAAATAGAGAGTCCATTCAGTTCTTGGGTAAAAACTCAAAAATGGATTTAATAATAAAATAATAATATTACAAGAACAATATTAAAATACAAAATGTAAGTAAGCTGACAGCAATGTGCTATTTTGTTCACAATACAGATATAATACATATTGAGATTAGAATGTTGGTAAAGAGAAAACTGATAACACTTTAAACTGTATTTCTAGGTCAAATGTGATGTTTCTGAAGATGAGGAAGATATAATCTCATTCCTTGGTTCTCTTCAATCATACTTCCAGTACCAAATTTTGAATTATAAGCAATGAAGTCTTGTAGGAAGCACAGAAGTGGATTTTTGCTGCCTTGATATCATGCTAACATTGCCTAGCCCAACCCATCTTTGTTATGACTACTTGCCATTTGCAGAAATATAATACTGTATAATTTATTGTTATATACATGTAATAAGTGAACTTAGCTGTTTATTTCTATAATTTTTACCATATTTTTGGCTTTGTTTACACACAATGATAATGTGAAGAATGCAGTTATCAATCCCTTACAGCAAGCCACCTGTCCAAGCCACTGCTCTCTTTATTTCTCCATATGAAATCATTACTTATATTCGCTGCTAACTTGATATGAAATACTCACGCACTAATCATTTCCTATCTAAACTATTTTAATTTTTTGAACCTAGCAGGCTTATTTGCTTCAAGCAGTATTAAACCCAAAAGCGAACATTTATTGTATTGCAGCATTCATTGTGATGGCTCCAATCGTTTTCTTTTTTAGGTTTTCTTTCCTCTATTTTCATCTGGTGATCCGGCCAGTAAGTGTGTTGTTTTTCAAAAGAACAAGCTCTCTTATAGATATATTAGTTTACAGGGATGGGACTAACCATTCAACACTGACAGGGTGCTTACAATGATCAGCTTTTATTTATTCAAGCAAAACCTTTATCCCAAAAAGAAGAAAAACTGTTTGCTGTAACGGATTATAAAGTGTGAGCTGGAGTTTGGCTTCAATTAGTCAGTGTATTTAAATCTGCTAGTACATTTAACACTACCCCCCCCCCCCCCAGACTGGCAATGCTGCTGTCTGCCGTGTCCCCCTGTGCTCCTTCATCCAGAGTGAGGGCATTCTAATACAGGAGGTGTGTTACTGGCTAGATCACCAGGTGAAAACAAAGGGAAAAGCCAAAGAAAGGATAAAGAATGCAGCCATCATATCTAACGATTGGTAAGCTGCAATATATTAAATTTGTATTTATATATATTTATATTATATTTTATTCTGTCATCCAATCCTTAGACAACTGGACTTATCTTTCTTATCACCCACTGTATGCCCTTAAATATGCTATGTGATCTGTAGGGGATCTGTTCCTCTTATTCTCCTCTCTTTCCACAGCAAGTTTTAAAAGACTGACACATAATCACACACATAGGTTGGACTTGATGGACTTGTGTCTTTTTTCAACCTCACCTACTATGTAACTATGTAACTTACCACCTTTAACTTTTACATCCTAATCCTGTACTTCACCTGGTCTGCAGATGCTGCTCCTTTGCTTTGTCAGACTGTCTCCAACTCTGATTTATTCAAACATTCTTTGAATACCCAGCTTTTCATGGAAGACTATCATGATATACCCTATATCATCTTTGCCTTATACAGTATACACCCACATTATACACTTTTCCATTTGCTTCTCAATACCTATGAGCTTGTTATATCCATTTTCTGCTTACATTTCCTTGATCTACTTATTTTAGTATCTTTTAATAAAAAACAGTTAGACCTCCTCTAAGGCTGGGTTCACAATGATGTGGCCCCGGGTTCCAGCAGGGGGTCCGGTGTGTCCCTGTACACCGATTCGAGTACGAATCAGGCCTGAATTTTTGCCTGAATTCGCAACCGAAATGTAGCCAACGATGCACAGGACCCTTTTCCAGTGCGGACCGCGGCCACCCTGGAGATGTGTGAACCGGCTCCATTGAAAGTCGCTCACAGTCTTCTGTCTCGTGAATTGGATGCGGGGAAACCTGCATCCAATTTGCATAATTGTGAACCCAGCCTAACACTTTAGTTGCACATGAATATGTATGAGCCTTGTGGACAAGTAATTCTGAACAGATTGTAAGCACATTTCTGATATTGTTTTATATGATATGTAGGGCTGGTCTTTCACTTCCGGATTTTATATGACGCTGCAGTATATCATATTGCTTATTAGCGAGGAATTTCCAAGGAACAGTGCCCTCATGCCTTTTTTTTTTCTTACATTCTACATTTTAAACAGTGTTTGCAACTTTACTTCATAACTTATGGTAAAATGCCCCACTCAGTAGTTTGCTTTATAAAAACAAAATGGTAATAATAATAATGATAGAATTATGTATCTTTAATTTAGCTCAAGTTTAAATCATTGAGGTAATTTCTTATTTAAAACGACTGAGGGAGAAAATAGCAAAAAAAATATATATAGCACAATAACAAAAATATTTATTTCCATCTACCTATCTATCTTACATTTTAACACATGGGCAGCACAGTGGTGTAGTGGTAGCACTCTCGCCTAGCAGTAAGAAGGGTCGCTGGTTCGAATCCCAACCACGACACTACCTGCCTGGAGTTTGCATGTTCTCCCTGTGCCTGCATGGGTTTCCTCTGGGTACTCCGGTTTCCTCCCACACTCCAAAGACATGCTGGTAGGTTAATTGGATCCTGTCTAAATTGTCTCTAGTATGTATGAATGTGAGTTAGGGACCTTAGATTGTAAGCTCCTTGAGGGTGGGGACTGATGTGAATGTATATGTAAAGCGCTGCGTAAATTGACGGCGCTATATAAGTACCTGAAATAATAATAATATTTTCTGATTTAAAACGACTGAGGGAGAAAATAGCAAAAAAAATGTATATAGCACAATAACAAAAATATTTATTTCCATCTATCTATCTATCTTACATTTTAACACGTGGCCTCTGTGCAGTGTTTTCAGTTTCATAGCGTAAATGGTTACCCTGAGATAGACCTGTCCATTTGTTTGCAGCTAGAAAAGAACTCATTTTGAGGTCAGCAGGCCAGAGAAACTTAAGCTCTGCATGTAAGCTTTACTACAAATGTAGGAATGTAAGTGACTGTTGTTCATATGCTCACTTCTTGAGGCTATATTCCCTTTATATTTACACGTGTTGATTTTATTTATTGTTGTTATATTTATTTATTTATTATTTCTTTATATACATAGTTTTTGCATTTATATATCTAGATATTGATGACAACGGTGATAAATGTCATTCTCAAAACGCGCAATACGTTTAGTCACAGTGCATGATAATCTCAAGCAATGTACCGAATGAAATATTAAGGTTTTATAAATTAGCAAAATCACCAACTGTTATTTATTTAGCCCCCTTTTTTTTGCAGTTGTATTAATGACAATATAAGGAAAATAAAAATAATTATTGGCATTTAATTAATATATTGGAATTTAATTAATATATTTTCTTATTGTGATAATCAGACATTTGTTAACTACTTGATTTTAAAGTGTATCTAAACCTAAGAACAAACTTTTAATATATTGCAGTTTTTGCACACATGTTAAAACACACATTTTAGACCCGAAAATGAATTAAAACCATCAAACAGGATATATTCCCTGAAATCAGAGACTCTTGTGAATAAAATTGCCTTTGCAATTTTCTATGCCACTCACATGACATTAGTGTACATGTTTATCAAACCCAAAAATTAACAGATTTGTTTGCTTTTCAAAAGTAAATAGATACCCAACATGTCAAGCCTTAAAATTGCATGGGCCCGTGAAACGTGGACAAACTTTGGTACTCAAAATTGTCCATAGGCATTTTTTTAAAAGCCCTTATATATAGTGATGAACAAGAGAGCCCTGGGTTCTGTTCGGCAGGGGTTTGTTGAACTTCAAAGAAGTTTGGTTGCAAAACCCAAATCCCATTGAAATCCTGAACCTGTCAATTTAATAATGCCCATTTTCTGGGCAAGTGAGTGTCAAAAATAGCATGGGGGTGGCACTTTAGGTTTGGGGAAGCTGAAAGCTTGGGTTGTGCAAAGTTTCAAGGCAATTGATTAAAGTTTAGGCACTTTATTGTAAGTTAAACCCCATTAAGCTCCCCAAAAAAACAAGCTTAACACCTTCATTTTCTTTGCGGGAGACCAAAATCCATGACTCTTCTAAGATAGGTTTTGGAAGTTGAAAACTTAGGTTATGCAAAGTTTCGAGACAATTTATGAAAGTTTAGGCACATTATGGTACATTAGGCTCTTTTTAAACTGAGCCACATGTTTTGGGATTGTAAAATAAAGCTTAATGTGAATAACTTTTGGTGTGATTTAACAAATGAGCTGAAATGTTCTGAGTATGTTGGCATGGATAGAGTCTTTTATTGTATGAAGTTTGGGGGAAATTGGTTAACATTTAAGGTCTTTTTTGTACATTAAGCCACATTAAGCTCCCCAAAAACAAGCTTAATGTCCCTAGTTTGCCTTGTGGTACACCGAATTGCAAGAAACTTCTTGAATAGGTTTGGGAAGTTGAGATCTTAGGCTGTGCAAAATCTTAGGGCAATTGATTGAGGTTTAGGCACTTTATTACACGTTAAGCTACATTAAGCCATTTTCACATTAAATGCTTTAGCATTGTAAAATATAGCTTAATGTGAATAACTTTTGGTGTGATTAACTAAATGAGCTGAAATTTTCAAAATATGTTGGCATGGATAAAGTCTTTTATTGTGTGAGGTTTGGTGGAAATTGGTTTAAATTTAAGGTCTTTTTTGTACATTAAGCCACATTAAGCTCCCCAAAAACAAGCTTAATGTCCCTAGTTTGCCTTGTGGAACACCGAATCGCATGTAACTTATAGGATAAGTTTGGGAAGTTGAGATCTTACTCTGTGCAAAGTTTCAGGGCAACTGATTGAGGTGTAGGCACTTTATTACACGTTTATCTACATTAAGCTACATTAAAGCGGAGTTCCAGTCCCCCAGTTCATTTTTTTTTTTAAGACTCCACTTCAACTTGATACACTTTATATTCAATCTTTAGATAGTGTTATTCTAGTACTCACTTTTTTTCTATTCAAACATAAATAAAAAGATCTGGATCTCGGATGCTGGCAGTGTCCATCTCCACTGTGAGCATCTGAAGCCCTCTTCTATCCATTTCCGGGAATCGGTTCAGCAGGCACCTCCACATCTCATGCCTATGCAGTAATGCCACCGCACGGCACTCCTTCCTCTTGAGTCCTGACATGTTGCCATAGTGGCGTCGGCGGACGTTCCGTCAATCATCGTGAGATTTCGTCACTAGGCGATTCACAAGGACTCCTGGGATACATGACGCCATTATCCCAGGGGCCCTTGCAAATTGCCTAGTGATGTAATCGCCTCGGAAATGCCAGAGAAAAAAAGATAATTAAGGTATTTCCTTTAAAAAAAAAAAAAAAAAGAATTTCCATGGCGAAAAGGATTTTTACAGGGGATACCAGAATGAGGAACTGTGTAAAATGGGTGGAACTCCACTTTAAGCCATTTTCACATTAAATGTTTTAGCATTGTAAAATATAGCTTAATGTGAATAACTTTTGTTGTGATTAACCAAAAAAGCTGACATTTTCATAATATGTTGGCATGGATAGAGTCTTCTATTGTGTGAAGTTTGGGGGAAATTGGTTAACATTTAAGGTCTTTTTTGTACATTAAGCTCTCCAAAAAACAAGCTTAATGTTCATAGTTTGCCTTGTGGATCAACCAATTCGCATGAAACTACTTTGGATAGGTTTTGGGAAGTTGAGATCTTAAGCTGTGCAAAGTTTCAGGGCAATTGATTGAGGTTTAGGCACTTTATTACACGTTAAGCTACATTAAGCCATTTTCACATTAAATGTTTTAGCATTGTATAATATAGCTTAACGTGAATAACTTTTGGTGTGATTAACCAAATAAGTTGAAATTTTCAGAATATGTTGACATGGATAGAGTCCTCTATTGTGTAAAGTTTGGGGGTAATTAGTTAATATTTAAGGTCTTTTGTTGTATGTTAAGCCACATTAAGCTCTCCAAAAATCAAGGTTAATGTCCCTAGTTTGCCTTGTGGAACACCGAATCGCATGAAACTTCTTGGATAGGTTTGGAAATGTAAAAACTTAGGCTGTGCAAAGTTTCAGGGCAATTGATTGAGGCTTAGGCACTTTATTACACGTTAAGCTACATTAAGCCATTTTCACATTAAATGTTTTAGTATGTCTCTAAATTCTGATATGTAAAAAAATGAAGCGTTACGCCAATTATCTGACACTAACACTTACCAGAAACTTAGAACAGATCCCACTCCTCCCTTGAAAGCTGAACTGTCCCTCCTCATAAATAGAGATGTACATGCTGGCATTTTTACAGATAAAGAGACAAGTATGTTCATTCCCGACTGTCCGATCATGCCGGTGTTTCATCACCTAGCAAAGGTCCACAAGGGGTTAAATCCTTTGGTAGGCAGGCCGATCGTTGCAGGAATCGGTTCTTTGAATGAACGTCTTGGTGAGTGGGTAGATAGTCAGCTTCAACCTATGGTTTGCAATCTCCCAGGATATTTGAGGGATACAAAACAGCTACTTATTAAACTACAGAAGTTTGAATGGAAATCCAATTACAAATGGATCAGCTGTGATGTATCCAGCCTATACTCCTGCATACCGCATCATTTAGGTATGCAGGCAGTTGGCTTTTTTCTCAAAGAGTCCGGCAGATTCTCTTTACTACTTCAAGAATATATTTTACAATCGTTGGACTATCTATTAACACACAATTTTTTCATGTTCAATGGTGACTATTACCTGCAAAGATGCGGGGCCTCTATGGGAGTGAAGTTTTCACCCTCATTTGCCAACCTTTACATGGGTTGGTGGGAGAGGTCCCGCATCTTTGGATGTGATAGCCCCCGTCGTTCAGATACTATCTTTTTCTGTTGGTACATAGACAATCTCCTGTTTGTCACATCGGACGATCGGGTTTATCTAGATCAGTGGCTTCTATACCTAAATGACAATTCCCTTAATTTGAAATTCACCGGGGAACTCGGTGAGACTTCAATCGCATTTTTAGATGTAAAGTTGACAGGTCTGAAAGATACAGTGATCACAAGCCTATACAGAAAACCCACAGCAGGCAATGTCCTGCTGAGAGCAGATTCTGCCCATCCAAGGCACACCATCAAAGGTGTGCCCTATGGACAGTTCCTGAGATTAAAACATCTATGCAGCACGTCTGATTGCTTTGAAGAAGAAGCCATCAATATGACCCATAGGTTCACAGACAGGGGATACCCCAATAAACTTGTGAGTAAGGCTTTGCATGCAGTGGAAAACATTCCTAGAGAAACCTTGTTGATAGATAATTCTAAAAGCAAAACTAGAAAACATTCTCTCCTATTCAACAACATTCCTGTTTTTTCTACACCTTTCAGCCTAGAATATAGTACAATTAAAAATGTGGTTACCAAATATCTCCCCATTTTTTGATCCTGTCTATAATGACATCCTCTCAAGGGGCATCAAGTCTGTTTCCCGAAGAGCACCCACCTTGGGGAGCACCCTTTCACCTAGTCTATTCCTCAGTCACTCTTCAGGGTCTAATTGGCTGCGGTTTAAAGGCAATTTGAAATGCGGCATAAAAGGATGCGACTATTGCCGCTTTATTAAAAAGGGCAATAGCGTATGTTCCAGCAATAATGGCAAAAGTTTTGACATCTCAACTTTTATCAATTGTAACACTAAATTTTTAGTATATGTCATTACATGCGAAACATGCCACATTCAATACGTAGGCCGCACTACGTGGAGGCTAAAAGGTAGATTGTATGATCATCTATACGACATCGAGAAGAATAAATCCACCAATGTGGCTAAACATTGGAACGATATTCATCACAAAGATGTCAGCAGTCTTGCAATCCAAGGAATAGAAAAGATAGTGACCCCAAAGAGAGGGGGAGATTTATTCAGAATGCTTTGCAGACACAAAGTGTTCTGGATATTCTCCTTAAACACTAGAATTCCATTGGGGTTAAACTTTGAGTGGGATGTGTCCCATTATTATGATTAACCCCTTACATTTTTTCACCATCATATCCAGACTCTTTTTGTAGCTTCTCTTTGACTATATGTTTCACCCATATGTGAGACAGGCCGGTTTACAGTTTGGTAACGTTATTATTCACATACGCCCTTATCTATGATCGCTGACTTCGTGACATATACACATATCTTAACCTTTGGGTTTTTACTCTATAATGTACACGTATATAAGTGGATAATGTGGGTATTTACAGATATGTGAATATACAGTTTGCTACATATATTGTCTACAGTTCTTTAGTTTCTGTCTAACTTTTATCTATCTTAGAACAATACGGGACAACCTTTGGCCATTTATGTTTCAGTCAGATTTTAGTATGATCAGTCTTTACCGTTCTACATAGCAGAGCTAGATGAAACTGGAGACAGCATGGACAGCTCAAATCACTTCATTATATGCTATTTTTGTTGTGTTGAAAGCTTGATTTTTAGCCATTCAGTTAGATACAGCAACATTTGTTGTTTTTACCGTCTTATATATAGCAGAGCTGGATGATATTGGACACAGCTTGAACAATTTCAGCTACTTTTTTACATGCCATTCCTGTTGTGTTGAATGTCTTATTTCTAGCCATTGGTCATGCCCTTAATGTAATATAAATCAGCTTGCAATACGGGATAACCTTTGGCTATTTTATGTTTTAATCAGATTTAATAACATTAGTTTTTACCGTCTTATATAGCAGAGTTGAATGAAACTGGAACAAATAACTTCAACCACTTCATTATATGCCATCTTTTGTTGTGTTGAATGCTTGATTTCTGGCCATTCAGTCAGATAGAACAATATTAGTTACAGCGGAGCTGGATGAAACTGGAGACAGCATGAACAATTCTAACTACTTCATTATATGTCACTTTTTTGTACTAAATGCTTGATTTCTAGCCATTGTAATATATATTATATTATTAGCATTTTATCTGTATCTGTTTATGTTATTGTGTCCATAGCGTTGTATATGTGTTCACGAAGAAAGATGTTTTTTTATAATTTTTTAAATATATTTTTTAGATCTAAGCACATGGAGAGATCATGTATTTTTATATTTATATACACCATTTACGTGCGTTTAGGCTATTATCCAACATTTAGTCTTTGTTTTACATATACACATACACGTTATCTGTACATCTTTTTTGTATATCCTCCTCTTTTCTAACCTCTCCACTTTTTGGAGTTTGGTCAGTATGACATAATTATATTATATGTTTGATATCTATTAAGGATATTTATTTATTTGGATATACACACACACATTTTTGAGCTTCACCTTTTTTTTTTCACTTTTTTTCTTTCTTCTTTTTTCATCACTCATTACATAGTTACATAGTAGGTGAGGTTGAAAAAAGACACAAGTCATTCTATGCATAATTTTTTGAATCTATATTATTCCACATCAAATAGTTTTTTACACTTCCTTTTTGCATTTTTTGCATCTTTTGCACATTTACCTTTTTTTTATTTATTATTTTTATTCACTTATATTATTCAAAGGAATTTTTTAGGCACTACTTTTTTCAGTTTTAAGTTCCCACTTCCATTTCAGTCACAGCTTTTTTGAGTTTGTAGATTGATTACCACTAATCAACTTCCTGGACACATGTTCAATGAATATTGGTATATATAGGGGATTCATTCATGTGATATTTAGCTATGATTAAGCACTGACTACAGTGTGAAACGCGTTAGCTTCCCTGCTTTGTGATGCTGTGGCATGTATTTTTATGATCATATTTAAATAGAGATCGAAGATTACTTTTGAGTGCGGCTGTTCAGGATTTATTTTTTGGCTGCTGCTGTTTCTTTATTTTTTTGCTGGGTGTTTTTTTTTTTCTTTCCCCCTGCCTGCCCCCTTTTTTAAAATTGTCAGCTGCAGTTTTTCTGACTGCAACGCTGGTGTTCCCCCTTTTTAATTATTTTATAGTTTTTATATTTCTGTCAGTGTCAGTCCTCAATTTAAAGCGCACCGAACGGCACTTGTCATTCAAAAAAGTGCATCCAGTCACACATTTCCCAGTTTCTATTAAATTTGGGTACTTTCATCCCCATCAGGTCTGGGAGGCCAACAAGGAGAGGCAGACGTACCCATGCTACTATGAGTGGGTCAGCAGAATCTGTATCCACAGACAAAGATGGTCGTGGTCTGTCCTCAGGCACGGCACATTTGTCTCTGTTTAGTGATGATGCCTGTGCTATCCAGCCACAGCATCCAGAGGAGGTGGTGGACTGGCTTACTAAACCATCCTCATCCTCTATGACCCAAGCTGGCACTAATGTGCAGTCCACCGCAGCTGCCAGAGTGGCTTATTCTGCCTCCTTGTCCACAACTACTCCATAGCCCCAGCATCATGCATGGAGAAGTCAGGTGAGTTATTTGAACACAGCATCAGCAAATTTTTTCTTGAAGATGCATAGACATTACTTTATTCTGATGTTGGTTCTGAGGTAGAGAAAGGGAGTAACATGAGCCTACAGAGAGGGGAGAATACTGATAAATAACAAACTGGCAGTCATGATCCCCCAGCTGCAGCGTATTGCCAAGTTGGCTCCAGTGATGAGGATGGAGGAGATGATGATGATAAGGTCACTGACGCAACTTGGGTGTCGGATAGAGCAGAGAAGGAAAGTGAGGGGGAGAAACATCCCAAACGAGGTAGGATGTCCTTTGGAGGCAGCCATCATGGAAGAGTAGAGAGCAGCCACACTATTCCATCGGATTGTGGAGCTGTTATCTCCCGGTCCTCTTCTCACAGCTCAGCTGTGTGGGCCTTTTTTAGCACATGTGCAGCCGATTGCACTGGTGCAATTTGTAATGTCTGACGCAGCAGATCAAGCATGCAAAAAACACCAGCCATTTGGGTACCACATGCTTGGGAAGGCATTCAACCTCCCACCACTGAGCCCATTGGCACGAGCTCTGGAAAGCTTCACACAAGGGACATAATTCTTCTCCTCCTCACTCCTCACCTTTCATGTCTACCCCTGCTATATCTCTTGACCTCTCAGCAGCCTCCACTGACAGGGATGATGGTACAGCAAAGGGTGTCCTGTGTCTATGCAACACGTCTGCCAGCAGCATACCACCAGCT
Organism: Aquarana catesbeiana; assembly: GCF_042186555.1. Taxonomy (NCBI): domain Eukaryota; kingdom Metazoa; phylum Chordata; class Amphibia; order Anura; family Ranidae; genus Aquarana; species Aquarana catesbeiana. The sequence continues at coordinate 381,281,218 of NC_133326.1, read as the reverse complement.
GTAGAGTATAGCAGGCAAATTTCTCAAAGGCAAAGAAAAAATACACTCCTTGCCACCCACATGTTTAGCATCTAAATTCCAGCTTGTCCAAATAAAGAAAGCTTGCAGGGAAAATCAATTTAAATGTCTTTTTTTTTTCTTTATAAATGTCAGTTTTGCTGCAGCAGGTGCTATACACGGTACAGATCTACCACGTTACAGGCAGACTAAGGGGACCCCCCAGGCATTATATTTAAAGGATTTTTTATTTTTATTGTTTCACTTTAAGCAGCATTAAAAAACAATATTTTTTAAAAGTTTTTTTTTGCATTGATACATGTCTCCCAAGGCAGTACCTGGGCCCCCATACCCTTTTTATGGCCAATAACTTGCATATAAGCCTTCAAAATGGGGACTTTTTAATTTTTCAAGTTTGGGTCCCATAAAAGTTGGGTCCTAAGTTCCTTAAGCGCTAAAGCTGGCAGTCGGGTGTGTGGATACAGAAGCTGTGGGGGTATATATTTGACTGTAAACCAGTGCAGCTGCCAACCACTGGAAAATGGATGATAAAACACAAAATGCAGCGCTCTATGGGTACAGCAAAAAGTACATGTAGACTGATGGTAAGGTAAATGTTAGTTTATTACACACAACGGTGAATGGCCACTGCAAAAGTTTGTAAAAAAAAACAAAAACTGTAAAATATTGAGAAAGATGCAGCAGTCAATCATAAAAGCATAAATGCATGTAAATGGAAAGTGTTAAAAAATTATAATAAAAAGCAAAATGGTACCACACTGGCATCTGGGTAAAAAGGGGTTAACGTCACCTGGGTGGCTTGCTGGTAGTGCATGGAGAATGGACAATGGACGACCTGAACCACATTCACAGCGAGGGTAACCCGACAGGAAAGGAGTGATTGACAGCTCACTGTCTTCACACTGGAAGTCAAGTTGCGATGATGTCCAAGGTGGACGACTAGGGTAGGAACTACTCCTTCATTTTTAGACTGGATATGTGAATCAAACACAATTCAGAGAAAGGAGTCTATTTTCTCATAGTTTTAAAGAATTGCTTAGTTACTATTTTGATGTGACAGGATACTGTATATTAGCTTGAAAGTGGTAAGAACTCATTAGGTTAAAATATATCTATACGATTCCACCAAGTCTAATATGGCAATCTTTCTGCATTTTTATGTTGATCTTTATACCTCCAAAATACAATACACTCCAGCTGAGCTTTTGGGATATCTACAGCAAGTGAGCCTTCCCTCCCTTATCTTAGATGACAGGATTTATGTGAATGGCCCCATCCAGGCAGAACTGGAGCATTGGGTCACTTTACTAAACATAAGACACCAGGTATGGATGGGTTGCCTATGGAGTGCTATTTAACCCATAAAGAGGAGGTGCTTCCCGCTTGCTTTCACTGTACAAATATATCCTGAAGGAATGCACACTTCCAAAGTCTATAAAAGATCGCCTTTTTTGTACTAATCCCCAAACCACATAAAGACCCTAACTTGCGAGTCCTCTCATCCTATAGGGGGTGGGGATGGCCACGGCTCCAAGTCTGAATGGACACGGGGAGCTGCGGCTTGGATCAGGTGCCCCATAGCAAACTACTTGCTGTAGGGGCACTGAACAGGAGGGAGGGGCCAGGAACCCCAAAGAGGGACCCAAGAAGAGGAGGATCTGGGCCACTCTGTGCAAAACCAGTGCACAGACCAGGTAAGTCTAACATGTTTATTATTTTTAACAAAAAAAACCCAAGACTTTAGTATCACTTTAGGGTGAAACGTGTCAGATATTTGTTGCGTGTGGACCCGTGGCAATTCTTTCTCACTTAACCGCATCCTGGATGTCTGTAGTCCATAGGGTTCAATATTGAGCTGACCCACCCTTTGCAGCTTCTGGAAAGGCTGTCTACAAGGATTAGGAGTGTGTCTATGGGAATGTTTGACCATTCTTTCTGAAGAATGTGAGGTCAGTCACTGATGTGAACAAAGAAGGCCTGGCTCACAATCTCCAATCTAATTTATCCCAAAGGTGTTCTATCGGTTGAGATCAGGACTCTGTGCAGGCCAGTCAATTTCCTTCACCCCAAACTCACTGGGAACTATAGGGAACTAAAGAGACACGCTTGGGACCTAAATAGCAGACACCCTGGTGGACCAGCGTTATAGAACACTACAGATATACAAATTACCCCGGATGGGGTGATGGGATTCGTGAACTGGAGGAAATCAAAATAAAAAGTCTGATCGCTTCAAACATTCAACAGTAATGTTGCAAGGGCTCATCTTTCCTGTACCTATGTGGATGTCTGCTGCTGGGGATTCCTAGAAAGACCTCCGTGGAGAGGGGGAAGACTACGGCACCCACCCAAAGGGCTATCCATCATAAAGGGACACCGCTGCTGGATTTCAGTTAATACGCCTGTTACCTCTGCAGGGGTTAGGCACTCCGGTGAGTGCGGGCACAAGTGGGAGTTGCGGAGGAAGGCGGGGAGCACTGAAGAATTATTACATTATCATTATCTTTTATTTTATGCATGGATATTTCTCACGGACTATATATATAATTTTTTTTCAGTATATAGTCATATACACACGCACATCCAGTTGGATTTTTTTATCACTATTTTTACTACTAATAATTTTTTCCATTTTATTTATTTTTTACACATTAATTCTTGTTATTCACTAGCTTGAAGCGTTCTCTTTGGACTCACATGGGGATACTGTTTATCTATTAAATTAGCCCCTTTAGCTATTTAGCATGTCACTTGAGATTATTATCTGACGTTGGGATTATTACTGTTATTTATTGTTCATGAATTTTTATCTTTTCAGATTTACTTTTTAGCACTTTGCACTTTATTCAGATTATTATCTGACGTTGGGATTATCACTGTTATTTATTGTTCATGAATTTTTATTTTTTCAGATTTACTTTTTAGCACTTTGCACTTTATTGTGAGTTGTTTAGATTCATAACACAGAGGTTACTTTTTTCATTTTCATATATATTTATTATTTATTTATTTATTTTTTTTAATATATTTTTATTAAAGTGAAGTATAACAAAGATATACATATATCTCAGAATGAATGCATTCTTGAAAACACAGCAACAAGAGTTTCAGCACTCACAGATTTCAATGAGTAGTTATAAGCTAACCCTCCAATAATTGGCTTAGAAGCTTAACAAAGTGTTAGTATAGCATAGGGTTAATACTTTGTGAGCACTTGAAACAAAACAAAATTAATATAAAAAGGAAAAATCCTTACTTTGGTATATAGAAACTGAGAGATAAATAAAAGCAGAAGAAATAAAATTAAGAGAAGTTATATGAAAGAGGAGAGAGTAGGAGAATAAGAAAGGTAAGAAAACAGAGGGTAGGAGGGGGGGGGTATGGGGGGGGGGTTGTTGCTGGCATGCATGTCTACACACCAAAAGGGAATGATATGTTAAGGTGTAGTTGGCTAAGCTTAGACAAGAGGTTTAAGAGGTTTGCGTTATAAGTTCCTTATAAACAGATGTGGATTGAAATTTTTTCCAAGAATCCCAGGTTAGAGAATGTTTCTTAGAGGTACCTCTAATGTCGTGGGTGATGCTCTCCATAAGATGTACCTTATCGACCATTTGTAACCAAACTCTTGTAGAAGGGATTGTTGGTTGACCCCATAAAGTAGGAATTAAAGCTTTGGCAGTGTTTAGTAAATGAGGAATAATTGAACGTTTATATATTCTTATGGGAGTTTTGGTAGAATGAAAAAGGATAGTCCACGGATCATTGGGTATATTGACATCCGAGATCTGTAATATTAGATTGCGGATGGTATCCCAATAAGGTCGGATGAGTGGGCAAAACCACCAGATGTGTGCGTGAGTGGCTTTGTTCCCACAGTTCCTCCAGCATAATGGGGAACTGGCGGGGAACATTTGTTGTAATCTGGCTGGGGTATAATGCCTTCTAGTAAGCAATTTATAATTGACCTCTGACATTTTTGAGGCCAATGAGGAAGTGTGGGCTAATTGGAGGATCTTTTCCTTTTGATTATCTGTAAGGGAAGAATCTAAGTCATACTCCCATTTAGCCAAGAATGGTGGGAAGTTGGGGTTTTGAAGTGTAATGAGAGCTTTGTAAAATAGAGAAATTCCATGTAAAGGGGGGTCTTTTGGGTAGAATATTTCTTCTATGGTATTTAATTCACTCAGACCTCTAAGCGGGTTGGGAAGGGATCCTAAGAAATGTTGTAATTGGTGATATCTCCATTTATCTAGAAATGTGGTGGGTTTAGGAGCAAGTATCACGTGTAATGGTTTAAGTATGTTGTCACGGAGGACATGATGTAATAGAAGAGGTTCTTCCGTTCCCCATGATTTAAAGCCTGGATCTAATAAACCCGGTAAGAAATATTTATGATTGAGGAGAGGTAATAGAGGAGAATCATACTTCCATGAGAATTTTTTGTGTAGGGCGTCCCAAATATCTAAGGAGGATATAGTGAGAGTCGAGGTAGATCGAGCTAGGTTCCTACAAGAACGGGGTATCCAGGGGGCTACCGAGAGATCCACTCCACTTAAAAAGTATTCAATTTGTACCCATAGTTTCGATTTAAGAGCGTATTTCCAATCAGCCAGCCTGGACAAGATAACTGCTTGATAGTATGCCTTAAAATTAGGAAGTGCCAGACCGCCTGAGCATTTGGAGCGGAATAGTAGCTCTCTCGATATCCTGGAGTGACCGCCCTTCCAGATAAATCTGGAAATCAGAGTTTGTAATATAGTGAAGAACCCCACTGGTACTCCCATTGGAAGCATTTGAAAGAGAAAAAGGATGCGGGGTAGTATGTTCATTTTGATTATGTTCACTTTCCCCAACCATGTGTGTGATAAGTTGGACCATTTTCGTAGATCCTCCCTGATCCTATTTAGCAAGGGAATATAATTATGTCAAAATAAAGAATGGAGATTGGGAGTCAGATATATACCTAGGTATTTCATGCTTTTCAATACCCATTTAAAGGGAAACAGGGGCTTAAGGGAGAGAACTTCGGACTTGGAAATATTGATGTTTAAAATTTCAGATTTGGATAAATTTATTTTGAAGTTAGAGATGGATTGAAAGGTAGAAAATTCAGACATTAAGTTAGGAATTGAGATGCGTGGTTGCTGGATAAAAAATAGTACGTCATCCGCATATGCCGCGTATTTATGGGATCTTTTGCCTATTTGTATGCCTTTGATATTAACATTATGCCTAATTGTAGCTAGGAAGGGTTCTAAGGTGATAGCAAAGAGGAGAGGGGAGAGAGGGCAGCCTTGTCTGGTTCCATTATGTAAGACAAAGGGGTCACTCAACGTCCCATTAATTCTAATTTGTGCTGAGGGGTTAGAATAAAGGGATGAGATTCGGTGGAACATCCTAGGTCCCAGCCCAAAGTGGCGTAAGGGTCATCTTAAGATATTCCCAGTCCACCCTATCGAAAGCTTTTTCAGCATCAGTGGAGAGGAGTAGGGTGGGCTGGGCGCATCTCCGAACGTATTGGATTAGGGATATTGCACGAAGTGAATTGTCTTTTGCTTCTCTATTGGGTATGAATCCTGATTGGTCTGCTGATATCCAGCTGGGTAAAAGAGGGAGCAGCCGGTTTGCGATTACTTTAGCAAAAAGTTTGATGTCAACGTTAATTAGTGATATTGGCCTAAAACTGTTACATAGGGTGGGATCCTTATCGGGTTTAGGGATGACAGTGATATGAGTTGATAGAGATTCTGGGCGTAGACCTGAAGAGTGAGATATAGAGTTTGCATAAGCGGTGAGATGAGGGAGCAGAATGTCGCTGAATGTTTTATAGTATAAAATGGTGAACCCATCCGGTCCAGGAGCTTTGCCGGATGGGATGATTTCAATGCTACCAGGAACTCCTCTACCGAGAAATCCTCTTCCATTTCTTTGAGGGCAGATAGGGGCAATTTGGGTAGGTTAGCTGCTCTCAAGTAGGAGAGCAGGCGGCTTCTTCTCTCTTTTTGTGGTAGAGAAGACAGGTCATTTTTAACATTATATAGGTCTTCGTAGTACTCTCTAAAGGCCTTAGCAATATCTGGGGTTGCATGGGCTAATTCCCCTGTGGAAGTTTGATTTTGGAAATAAAGGACTGTGATTGTTTAGTCTTTAAAGACCTGGCTAGCAGCTTGCTTGGTTTGTTACCCCATTCATAAAATTTCTGTGATAAACGTTGGAATTTTCTTTTAGTATCTAAATTGAGAAGGGATTTTAGTTCTTCACGTTTGAGTGTGAGGGATTGAAGGTGCTCAATATGCATGGAGAGTTTGTGTTGTTTATCTAGAGCGCTATCTGCTGTAGAACCTGATCAATCTGTTGACCATGCTCCCTTTTTTTCCTAGCCCCGAGCTCAATAAGACGACCCCTAATAGTAGCCTTGTGGGCTTCCACACAACAGAGGGAGAGGTGTCAGAGGGTTTATTTTCCTTAAAATATTGTGAGAGATGAGAGGCTAACATGGAAACTTCGGCTTCATCAGAGAGAAGGGAATCATTAAGTTTCCAATTGTTAATGCGTCGTGGTAAGGAAGGCACGGTCAACGTCATTGATACAGGTGCGTGGTCTGATATAGATGCGGTGCCAATGTGAGCAGATTGCAGGAGGGGAAGATGAAAATGATCTAGGAATATATTATCTATTCTGGAATAGGATTGGTGTGTTGTGGAAAAGTGTGAATAATCCTTCTCCTTAGGGTGGAGAAGGCGCCAGACATCCATCAATTGAAGATCCAGGAGCTTTTTTTTAGCAAGTTTCAGTTGTTTGAAGGAATATTAGAGCGGCCCTGGGATGTATCAATTGTTGGATCTAGTGGCATGTTAATGTCGCCCACTAGGATAGTAAGGCCTTTGGCGAAGTTTGAAAGTTTAGTTAGTGTTTGTGAGAGGAAGGTTGACTGATTTTGGTTAGGACAGTACACGTTTGCAAGAGTACATTGAGTGTTACCTATGAAGCCCTTAAGAAAAGGAAGCGACCATGGTCATCTGCCAACATTGTCAGATAGCCTAAAGGATACATTACTGCAGAATCCAATGGCCACTCCTTTAGCTTTATTAGTGTCTGATAAACTATAGTACCACTGTGGAAAGTGGGATGAGGTTAGCTTAACGGGTGTTGTGTGAGTTAAATGCGTCTCATGGAGAAAAGCAATAGAACATGTGGCTCCAGAGGCGGCTCTAGACTTTGTGAGGCCTTAGGCAAAACTTAGACATGAGGCCCCACTCACTCCCATAATGGGAAAAATAATTCAAGGGATGAAAATGAACTGTATTAGGAGTGTACAGTATAGGGGAGTGGACAGTAAAGGGGGTAGGTAAGTGGGCATAATAAAGATATATTTTCCTCAAGCAGAGCTGCACAGGGAAGCTGCTCTCACAGATCCTACCTATTCTGGTAGGCTTTCACAAGAGAGAAATAAAGGGGAATGGGTGGAGAAGGAAGGAAAGAGAAAAAGAGAGAAAGAAAGATGGAAGGAAAGAAAGAAAGAGAAAAAAAAGATGGAAGGAAAGAAAGAGAAAGAAAGATGAATGGAAAGAAAGAAAGAGAAAGAAAGATGGAAGGAAAGAAAGAAAGAAAAATGGAAGGAAAGAAAGAAAAATGGAAGGAAGGAAGGAAGGAAGGAAGGAAGGAAGGAAGGAAGGAAGGAAGGAAGGAAGGAAGAAGGAAGGAAGGAAGGAAGGAAGGAAGGAAGGAAAGAAAGAAAGAAAAATGGAAGGAAAGATGGAAGGAAAGAAAGAAAGAGAAAGAAAGATGGAAGGAAAGAAAGAAAGAGAAAGAAAGATGGAAAGAAAGAAAGAGAAGGAAAGATGGAAGGAAAGAAAGAGAAAGAAAGATGGAAGGAAAGAAAGAAAGAGAAAGAAAGATGGATGGAAGGAAAGAAAGAAAGAGAAAGAAAGATGGATGGAAGGGCTGGAAGGAAAGAAAGAAAGAGAAAGAAAGATGGATGGAAGGGCTGGAAGGAAAGAAAGAAAGAGAAAGAAAGATGGATGGAAGGAAAGAAAGAAAGATGGAAGGAAAGAAAGAAAGAGAAAAAAAGATGGAAGGAAAGAAAGAAAGAGAAAGAAAGATGGACGGAAAGAAAGAAAGAAAGAAAGAAAGAAAGAAAGAAAGAAAGAAAGAAAGAAAGAAAAATAAAGATGGATGGAAGGAAAGAGAGAAAGAGAAAGAAAGATGGAAGGAAGGAAAGAGAAAGAAAGATGGAAGGAAAGAAAGAAAGAGAAAGAAAGATGAAGGAAAGAAAGAAAGAAAGAGAAAGAAAGATGGAAGGAAGGAAAGAAAGAAAGAGAAAAAAGATGGAAGGAAAGAAAGAGAAAGAAAGATGAATGGAAAGAAAGAAAGAGAAAGAAAGATGGAAGGAAAGAAAGAAAGAAAAATGGAAGGAAAGAAAGAAAGAAAAATGGAAGGAAGGAAGGAAGGAAGGAAGGAAGGAAGGAAGGAAGGAAGGAAGGAAGGAAGGAAGGAAAGAAAGAGAAAGAAAGATGGAAGGAAAGAAAGAAAGAGAAAGAAAGATGGAAGGAAAGAAAGATGGAAGGAAAGAAAGAGAAAGAAAGATGGAAGGAAAGAAAGAGAAAGAAAAGATGGAAGGAAAGAAAGAAAGAGAAAGAAAGATGGATGGAAGGAAAGAAAGAAAGAAAGAGAAAGAAAGATGGATGGAAGGGCTGGAAGGAAGAAAGAAAGAGAAAGAAAGATGGATGGAAGGGCTGGAAGGAAAGAAAGAAAGAGAAAGAAAGATGGATGGAAGGAAAGAAAGAAAGATGGAAGGAAGAAAGAAAGAGAAAAAAAGATGGAAGGAAAGAAAGAAAGAGAAAAAAAGATGGATGGAAGGAAAGAAGAAAGAGAAAGAAAGATGGAAGGAAGGAAAGAGAAAGAAAGATGGAAGGAAAGAAAGAAAGAGAAAGAAAGATGGATGGAAGGAAAGAAAGAAAGAGAAAGAAAGATGGAAGGAAGGAAAGAGAAAGAAAGATGGAAGGAAAGAAAGAAAGAGAAAGAAAGATGGAAGGAAAGAAAGAGAAAGAAAGATGGATGGAAGGAAAGAAAGAAAGAAAGAGAAAGAAAGATGGATGGAAGGGCTGGAAGGAAAGAAAGAAAGAGAAAGAAAGATGGATGGAAGGGCTGGAAGGAAAGAAAGAAAGAGAAAGAAGATGGATGGAAGGAAAGAAAGAAGATGGAAGGAAAGAAAGAAGAGAAAAAAGATGGAAGGAAAGAAAGAAAGAGAAAGAAAGATGGATGGAAGGAAAGAAAGAAAGAGAAAGAAAGATGGAAGGAAGGAAGAGAAAGAAAGATGGAAGGAAAGAAAGAAAGAGAAAGAAAGATGGAAGGAAAGAAAGAAGAGAAAGAAAGATGGATGGAAGGAAAGAAAGAAAGAGAAAGAAGATGGATGGAAGGGCTGGAAGGAAAGAAAGAAAGAGAAAGAAAGATGGATGGAAGGAAAGAAAGAAAGATGGATGGAAGGAAAGAAAGAAAGATGGAAAGAAAGAAAGAGAAAAAAAGATGGAAGGAAAGAAAGAAAGAGAAAGAAAGATGGATGGAAGGAAAGAAAGAAAAAAGAAAGAGAAAGAAAGATGGATGGAGGAAAGAAAGAAAGAGAAAGAAAGATGGAAGGAAGGAAAGAAAGAAAGAGAAAAGAAAGATGGATGGAAGGAAAGAAGAAAGAGAAAGAAAGATGGAAGGAAAGAAAGAAAGAGAAAGATGGAAGGAAAGAAAGAAAGAGAAAGAAAGATGGATGGAAGGAAAGAAAGAAAGAGAAGAAAGATGGATGGAGGAAAGAAAGAAAGAGAAAGAAGATGGATGGAAGGGATTGAAGGAAAGAAAGAAAGAGAAAGAAAGATGGATGGAAGGAAAGAAAGAAAGATGATGGAAGGAAAGAAGAAAGATGGAAGGAAAGAAAGAAAGAGAAAAAAGATGGAAGGAAAGAAAGAAGAGATTGAAAGATGTATGGAAAGAAGAAAGATGGATTGAAAGATGGATTGAAGGAAGAAAGAGAAAGAAAGATGGAATGAAGGAAAAAGAAAGAGAAAAAGATGGAAGGAAAGAAAGAAGAAGATGAATGGAAAGAAAGAAAGAGAAAGAAAGATGGAAGGAAAGAAGAAAGAAAAATGAAGAAGAGAAGAAAGGAAAGAAAGACAGAAAGAGTAAGAAATGGATGGAAGGAAAGAAAGAAAGAGAAAAAAAGATGGAAGGAAAGAAAGAAGAGAAAGAAAGATGAATGGAAAGAAAGAAAGAGAAAGAAAATGGAGGAAAGAAAAGAAAGAAAGAAGAAAGAAAGAAAGAAAGAAGAAGAAAGAAAGAAAGAAAGAAAGAAAGAAAGAAAGAAAGAAAGAAAGAGAGGGGGTGGGGAAAGAAAGAAAGAAAGAGAGGGGGTGGGAAGAAAAAGGGGGAAAGAAGAAAGAGAGGGAGATGGGAAAGAGAGGAAGATGGGGAAAAAGAAAGAAAGAAGAAAGAAGAAAGTGAAGAAAGAAAGAAAGAAAGAGAGAAGAAGAAAGAAAGAGAGGGGGATGGGGAAAGAAGAAAGAAGAGGGGGATGGGAAAGAAAGAAAGAGGGGGAAAGAAAGAAAGAGAGGGAGATGGTGAAAGGAGGGAGATGGGGAAAGAGAGGGAGATGGGGAAAGAAAGAAGATAGAAGAAAGAAAGAAAGAAAGAAAGAAAGAAAGAAAGAAAGAAAGAAGAAAGAAAGAAAGAAGAAAGAAAGGAAAGAAAGAAAGAAAGAGAGGGGATGGGGAAAAAAGAAAGAAAGAAAGAGAGGGGATGGGGAAAGAAAGAAGAAAGAGAGGGAGATGGGGAAAGAGAGGGAGATGGGGAAAGAAAAAAAGAAAGAAAGAAAGGAAGAAAGAAGAAAGAAAGAAGAAAGAAAGAAAGAAAGAAAGAAAGAAGAAAGAAAGAAAAAGAAGAAGAAAGGGGGATGGGGAAAGGCGGCTCTAGACTTTGTGAGGCCTTAGGCAAAACTTAGACATGAGGCCCCACTCACTCCCATAATGGGAAAAATAATTCAAGGGATGAAAATGAACTGTATTAGGAGTGTACAGTATAGGGGAGTGGACAGTAAAGGGGGTAGGTAAGTGGGCATAATAAAGATATATTTTCCTCAAGCAGAGCTGCACAGGGAAGCTGCTCTCACAGATCCTACCTATTCTGGTAGGCTTTCACAAAGAGAGAAATAAAGGGGAATGGGTGGAGAAGGAAGGAAGAGAAAAAGAGAGAAAGAAAGATGGAAGGAAAGAAAGAAAGAGAAAAAAAAGATGGAAGGGAAAGAAAGAGAAAGAAAGATGAATGGAAAGAAAGAAAGAGAAAGAAAGATGGAAGGAAAGAAAGAAAGAAAAATGGAAGGAAAGAAAGAAAAATGGAAGGAAGGAAGGAAGGAAGGAAGGAAGGAAGGAAGGAAGGAAGGAAGGAAGGAAGGAAGGAAGGAAGGAAGGAAAGAAAGAAAGAAAAATGGAAGGAAAGATGGAAGGAAAGAAAGAAAGAGAAAGAAAGATGGAAGGAAAGA